>NW_019525225.1:1151705-1160527 GCF_002814215.2 Seriola lalandi dorsalis
CATGATGCTGAACCTTGATGCTGGTCTCTTCCAGGTCCAGCCATGGCTTTACCCCGGGCAGCTTCACCCCTCACCACCCCCACCAGCCAAGCACCTTCCCCTGGAGATGATAACGAGCCTGTCAGCGTCACCATCACCGTCAAGGCTACGGGCTCATAATCATTTATCACAGACTCCCACAGTAGTAATTTAACCTGGAATTCCCGCTTTTGTAGACAGTTAGTTTGCACAGTCATTACCATGTGTGCAGCCCGTGATCTCAACTCAGCTATAATAACAGTTGCAAGGTGTCCTCATGTATCTTTCACTACAAAACCTGGTCATACCATCATTTGAAGCATGGACATAAGATGTTCAGTTCATTTCTACATTAAATGATATGAATGTATACTGCTCAGCTGTCAGGAGGGTTTTTGTTTTTAAAAAAAGGAAACTTTTATTTGAGGCTTTTATATTAACATGGATACTGGCTAAATCTGGGCTCATACCCTAAAATTATTCTTCTCCTCATCAGTGGTCATCCTCATTGTCTGCATTCATCATTCATCACAAAACCTTTAGTTTGCAATGTTGGTCTTTCGATAATTTATTCAAGACTTCGGACTGTTTCATCAACAATCAGCCTTTTCATAGACAGAACATGGAGACGCAGACACACAGACACACACAGGTTTTGATCTTGTTCTGATTCTAACAGCAAACAACATTATTGCTCCTTTAACAAGTGAGAAGTGGCTGCAATGACCAAGGTCGTTGCAGCCACTTCTCTCACATGATAGAAGTAAATGAAAACAAGAACCAGAACACAGACAGAAAACAACAGAACACATTTAAAACATCAGTAGAACAAATAAATATATACAGGTTTTCTCTCCAATGTCAATGGCAGTAGACACCAGAAACTGTGAGGACGAAGCTGCTCATGTGACGGGAAGTAAAACCTTCTGAGTGCTGATGATGTCGCCAAGCTTCTGTTTTATCTTCACAAAGAGACGTTTAAACTCCAGACCGTCACCCTGAAAAGACACACAGACACGTCAACATCTGTCGGACGAAAACATGCTCTCATGCAATGAGCGAAATGTAATCGTAGACCATCATCATTAGAGGATTCCTTTCACTTGTGGCACATTTTGTTAGTTAAACTTTTTACATATGAACAAGGATGTGTAAGCATGAAGTCATATTGCCTCAATACAGGAGACTACAAAGGTTACGTCCACACTAAAATGGTCCTGTCCAGACGGCCATTTTAGCTGTGTCAGAAAAAAAATCTGTCCATACTAACACACCTGAAAATGCACATCACATGACCAGTCACAAACATGAGGCATGAACGTGCCAGTGTCATCATAAAGGAGATTGTCTACCGAGTAACTAGGAGATTCTGGTTAGTTGCAGAAATTACTACAAACAAAGAACAGCAAGGGCAGTTGCAGCATTATAAAATGCAGAATTTCAGGTCAGCAATGCTTTTAATTCATTATTCATATTGAATTCATCACTGGCAGCTGTCACAGGTAAGATCCAATGAGGGAGTGAATGTGGATGTCTTTGGTATTGTAACAGTAACGTTAGCTTCGTGAGTTTGTTGCTTGCACTAAAACGTTATTCATTTTTCATTCATAACTTTTTTTTACAAGTTTACCTGTGGACATGTAAGTTAACATGTTTTAATTTAAAATAAATGAACTGCCGACAGAGTGCAGATCTATTTACAGACAATGCAAACAACACTTAAATAAATGTTCATTTACGTTTCAGCGCAATTTTGTGTCTTATTTGTTATTGTTACTAAATTCTTATATTTTATCAGATTAAAAAAAAACAAAAAAAGAACAAATAAAAAATAAAGGCCATCGGCCACCCTGCTCCCTAAATATTGGCATCGGCATTGGCCATTGAAAAACCCACATCGGTCGATCATTAGTGCCACTCTTTGAAATCCTCCTCTACCTAGATTTGCACTAGGCTTATAAAGGAAAAAAATGCATATTCACACACACTAATATCTCAACTTTAATGCAGTAATGGATTATTCATTAGAAACATTACACACTTATGAAATACTAAAACCCACCTTAGACAGTCTGAAGTCCAGCAGCACTCTCTGATTCATCTCTAGCAAATGGACTTTGAAGATGAGCTTGTTATTGCGCTTGTCCAGGGTGCTCACCGTCACCTAAGGGGCAGAGAGAGGTTCATTATACTAAAGTGCATTATGGTCTGTAGTGGCTGCTGAAGGATTGTGTGTTAATACTAGTGGCCGCTGAAACAGGTAGCCTGGTTGTGTGGTCCAGGTGGTGTTATCGTTGCTCATTATGTATTTAACCTCTGTAAATATCTGAATCCTGTATATTCGAGCACAGATGTACCTGTTTGGCGCAGGTGAGCTTGAAGCCAAGTGCCAGTCCGTCACAGGTGTCTTTCAGGGCAGATAATGATGCATCAGCATTCACAGCAGTGAAGAAACGCGTCATTCTCCGCACTAATCTCTGCCACGGCGACTACACAAACAGAAGAAGTGGTTAAGACATGAAATAACTGACAGCGTTATTTGCATCAATCTCGGTACATTAAAGGTGGGAGTTCATTACACATTAATTTTTGCTTTGTATAGATTTTGATACATTTAAATGTAGAGCAGAAGAAGCAATTACATAACAGGACATGTTGCACATTCACACACATTGTCACAGGTATTATAAAACAAAAACACAAATAGATGCAGGGTATGTGACTTACCTGACTGGCTCCTGGCGTGCCCAGTAGTTGACTACCCAGCAGCATGTGCTCCGGCTTGGTCGGCTGGGAGAAGCTGACTTGACCGTCAGTCTGACTGATTAACAACATGGCTTCCCAGCCACCTGCTGCGAGGTCAGGCTGAGAGCTGGAAAACTGCATCCTGTCATCACTACAGAGGGAGGAATGTGGTTTTAAGATTATAGGCATGAAAAGAAATACACCTTTGAGTTCAAATAAGAAAGACAGGAAGCTCTAATAATAATAACTTAGATTTTTATAGTGCCTTTCAAGGTACCCAAGGCCGCTTTAAAGAGTAAGAAACACAAAATAAATAAATAAAACAACCTGTTGGAACGGGATTTGAGTCCCACATCTGATCGAAGAAGTTTGTTTCCTCCTGAGCCCAGAGAACCTGGTGGCTGTTTTACAGCTGCAGAGAAGCACAGACAGAAATCAGCCCAGTGAACATTTAGCAGTCAGTTGAATTGATTTTGTTATACCGATACCGAGACTTGCCTTGAGTAAACCAGCGGTCTTTCTGTATGTCTGTGATGCTGATGCGTGCATCTGGACTGGCCAGCAGTAATTTGGACAACAAACCTGAAGAGGAGTTGCATGTGAATTAAATAAAGCTTCAAGACCATTTAGAAAAAAATAGGATTTCAACTTATACAATTTGAAACGTACTAAGAGGCACTGGTTGTATTTTCTTCCAAGGAGGTAGATAGGTTTTCTTTTGAATCCAATCTGAGTACTCTTGACAGGTCTCAGTGGGCTGGTCCCATGGTAACTCTGACAAAGCAGCAACACAAAGACAGTGACAAAACATTTCCACACATCTACTGGAAAGAGACGATGCTGTTGCAAGAGAATGAACAGAAAAGGAGTATATTTTTGTTCTTATTTATTTTTATTGCATTTTAGCCCTTTGTTCAGTGTACATGCAGTATTTAGTTCGAAAAACCCCTGAACAAACAATATTTTTGACGTGCTCTAGTCTCAGTAGTTTTTTCCCCATTATAGCTACTTGGCATGGAACTGATTTGGAAACAGCCTCATGAGAATGTCACTATAGCCACTCAAAACATCCTATTTCACAGTCAGAAAATCACCTTGTAACTGTATTTTGGAACGGGTAAAGCACATTTTGTTTGGTTTACGGTATGAATATGCTATATCAGTAACCCACAGGTTTTCAAAGTAGGACACTGTTGACTTTTTGGTCAATAATACGTCCACGTTTTAATAACAGAGCAAATATATGTATATGTATAGAGTGTCAGTGTTCCAGGTATATAGGAACCATGTTGACAGTCTTTGTATTATTTTGATTTGGGGATAATCATGCTCTAACTTTTGGAACAACAGTTCTCATAATTTGGGGGCTTTGTGCAATGTAAACAGGAAGTATTAGCTGTGGGCTGCATTTGTACTCCATTTCTTTTAACCCACTTTTGGTTAAACTCTGGCAAACTGGCACCACTAAAAGTATTTTACATTTACAGTTCTTGTTTACAGTGTACCCATGGATATACAGACAGCTGTCACAGGATTACTTTGATACGGAAGAAAATTTTAAAATGTGATAATTCTCAGGCAAGTTCTGGATCTCAAGGAGCATATTTTTGGAGCTAATGAAGTCCTTGGGAAATGTAAGTCACGTAGAATATAAATGTCTGCATATTCAGATTTGACAGATTTATGACTCCAGTAGGGAGTACGACTTTTGATGCAACAAGTATATAGCTTTCATGAGCCTTATGTCATAGACTCTGCAGCAGTTCCAACTGCGTTGTTAAGTGGGCTAAACTATAATAAGACCTTTAACGCTTATATAACAATAAAAGTGTGGATTGGTGAGCAACATTTTACATGGTGACAGTCTAAAGTACATACACAGTAAGTAATATAGTACGCTACAACATGAACACAAACTGCAGCTTTAGAAATGGCCAGAGTTGAATCAACACTTCTCTGTCAGTCTTGCAAAAATCTAAAACCTTCACAAAGACAGGGCTATTGTACTTTAACAGAATTGCGTTTCAAATTGTAAACACAGACTATGTGATCTTACCTCCAGCCAGCATGGCCGTGAGGACTATCCCACAAGCCCAGATATCCGCCGGCTGAGCTTTGTACTCCGTTTGGCTGAGAAGCTCCGGAGCCACGTATGGAAGCGTCCCACAGAGTCGACATAGAAGACGTTCTCGTCCTTTGAAACGAAACATCGTGGCCAGGCCGAAATCTGTCAGCTTCAGGTTATCTGAAGGTAAAGAACAGCAACAGGCTAAGGTTATAATAAATACTGAACAAAATTATTCCTCAAACATGTCAATATACATTGTGTTTCCTCACCTTTGTCATCCAGCAAAATGTTCTCCGGCTTTATGTCTCTGTGGGTAATGCCAGCACTGTGGAGGTACTCCTGCAAAAGTGCAACTGAAAATTTAATGACACCACAAACTGGTGCAGGAGATCACATCGACGAACAGATTTATTTCACTCACCACAGCTGCTATGAGCTGCTGGAAAAATCTATGAGCATCTTTTTCTGCCATTCCCACATCAGGCTCTAAAATGAAACAAGAGCATTTCAATAACCTACATGAATAACCACCATTCAAACAACATTTCTACAGGGCTGCAAACAGACTGTTGATCAGGCTGATATCAGACGTTTAAGTATCTACAGAGATAAATTAGACTCAAAATGGTAACAAATGTGTATTACATGATCTAACGCCAAGCGGTGGGGCACTACAGGAAACACATTTCAACTGGGGGACAGACGGACTGACATTTATAGGCGACTGAATAGTCTATAGTTGGTAAATCTACATGTTCTAATCGAGGGACGACAAGCTCTTTGCCTGTTTAGGAAAACATCTTTCCCACTTTTATACAAGAATTCACAGAAAGTCCTGTACGCACATTTAACAATCTGTAAATAAACATTAAAGAATGTCCCAGATATTCTTACAGATTTGTATACACTGGAGGCTTTTTGAAATCAAAAGTTAAATTTAAAAATATTTATGTAAAATATCAATATTTATTCAGGTTGTGATGTGTGCATTATGTAAAACTCTTTCCAAAGTGTTCAAAATGCTTGATATTTGGATGTGTACTGGAACATGCATTTGCGAGAGCCCAAGGTTACTCACAAATCGTTGTTTGTAAATCTTATTTGTCATTTGTAGATCATGTAATACACGTTTCTGACTATTTTGAGTCTAAATTCTCAGCATACGTATCGGCTATAAACTATACTCTGCCTATTTTTATAATTGGTTAGGTACACCAATTTTAATTTGAAGAGCAAAACGCATAGGGCAAATAAAAATCAAAGGTTGTATTTCCAACCATGTGTCAGTCAAGTAAATTTTAAATTAAATTTATACAAAAATAAATAGACTCAAGAATGAGCTGTGGGTGAGGCAAGTCACAGTAATTCACAGTTAATTTTGAAGAGGTTTTTGATGATCTGAAACTGAATACTTGGCATTGATTCTTGACATTACAGTTGTAATGTCTACCATAACTATCAGACTTTCGGTCACACCCTCCAAGAAAGCAGTCCTATGTTTGCCGCCTGCAGTTGTCTCACTCACCGATTCGGTCGAAAAGCTCTCCACCGGTGCAGTACTCCAGGAAGAGGTACACAGTCGGCCCTTCCTTCCGATGGCCAAAAAAACGTACAATGTTGGGGTGATTGAGCATCTACCAAACAGGAGTAAATGTTGTAGTGTAAGTGCACACGTCATGATTTGCATAAAGCAATGTTCTCAGCCAGCGTTTTTGGTTAAATAAGTTTTAAAAATTCAAATAACCTGGTTAACACTTACACTTCAGCCAGTAAACACTGACTAAATAAAAGGTGACTGACCAACCTTATGGACGCAGACCTCCTTCTTGACATTTTCAGCACACTCTTTAGCCTGGGAGGTATCGATCACCTTCACTGCAACTGCCTCCTCCGTCTGCCTGTTCACCAGCAGCCTCACCCTGAGGCCACAAATACAAAGAGGCGACAGCCATTCAATAACAGAGAACGAGAAGAAAATGAGAAGATGAACAGAGGCTGTGATGGAGAGTTATTATTAAGTTATTCTTGTATCAACTGGGCAAGTACGAACATATTTCTCTGAGAGAAAATCAATAGTTAAAAGGGAAATGTCACATGAGGGGAAACAGATGAGTGTCAGCACTCAGCAGCAAACTTTATTAACTGACAAACCTAGCAGTGAATTTTTAAATTATTATGAATTCAATAAGTTTTATTTTTAAATCAACTCCATCACCTGGAGACGCACTGCTATGAAGTAAATAAATGGTGTAAATGACTGATATAGAAAGACTCATACTCTCCGTAGGCTCCTTCTCCCAGTGTCTGAACAAGGTCCCAGTCCTGCACAAAAGGTACCGCCATGCTAAAAACAGAAGCACACACACACACGTTTTCCTATTTTCACTTCATGCAGATACTGTCACTTCTAAGCAGTGTTTGCTCTTTGAATAATTACCATTTTATCCGTCAAAATGTTGTTCCGTAATGAAGCAACACTGTTGTATGTCATGAACTCACATGATGCACTCAACCAAACAAAACCAGGAGGTGCAAACAAACTTGTTGACTCGCACTTCAGTAACTATCTTACCTACCTGTCTTCCTCAGCCAGCCGCGTTTTGCAAATTTACTCGACAAACTTTTTCATGTGTTTCAGGCAGCGACTGCAGTGACTTCAGCACAAATTTGGCGCGTTGTTGTTTTCGCTGGCGATAACTTCCGACATGCTCGTCACTTCCGCTTCCACTTCTTCTTCTTTGAGGTTTTATCGGCAGCGGTCATCCTTAGCGTTGCTCTACTGCCATCTTTTGGAGTTAGCTGAGTACTACAGTATCCACTTTGTAGTTCTTCCACAGGGAGGCACTAGAGAAAAGGCCATTGGCTCAAAACGTTTTTGCTGATGGAGGCATGAATGTGTTCAGTCTATTTCTAAGATTGATAGATTATGAGGTCAGTTGATATTTCGGGAAAAGAGCAGGTAAATGCAAGTGTTCAAAATGAAAAATGTTTTCTTTTTCTTTTATAAGGGGATTCTACTCAATCAATTATGTTGAATAAAATCTAATTATAAATGTTCCACTCCACAACATGAACTGTGACAGACCAATCAGTCTGTCCAGAAATGAGAACAACTACTTAATTGTCACTGATGTCAAGTCCCTCTCTGCCAACTGGAAAGCCCACATTTAACACATGTAATTCACAAAGTTCACTAAAGGAAACGCTACAGTACTACTTGTGTGACGTCTTTGCATCAATACAGTGACATCCCTAATATCTAGTCTTGATCAGTTGTGACAACAGCTCTTTGAAAAGCTGGAGATTGTCAAATTATCACTATCATTCGCATTGTTTGAAAACATTGAAGGAAGTTTTATTTTTCAAGAAACTATGCAGGCGACATAAAGAATATGAAGAGGAGGAGTGAAAATGGAAGTTGAATATACATATCAGACTTTTAAATCATTGCTGAAAACAAAAGTTAAACCCTGAACAGGCCCAGGGACCCAAGAGGCCAGAGCCTCTGTTTGAAGAGACTTGTAACACACCCACTGCAGTACTTTGCAGTGACGTTACAGGTTCTTGATTTGACCAACCAATCCAACCGATATTCTAATTCCTTAATTATCAAGAAAGAAGGAGAAAACAGTCAGTGTTCTACTCACAACAGAGGAAGCGAGAAGAGTCTAAGGCCGAAGGTAAGATGTGGCGCAGGTTGGTTGCCTATCTGGCACACAGCAAACATGAAGTCTCTCTTCCCCCAACGTACACACCCAAAACTACTCATAATCAGTGCAAATTGGTGTTAAGGTGATGATACAGGGCTATACTATTATAGACTTAAAAGTCAATCAAATGACTACAAAGAGATGCAAGATGTTCACGAGAAAGACACAAACTAAACCCAAGCCGACGCGAAACAACCACAAAGAGATCCAAAAAGACCACAAAAAGAGACACAAACTGAAAGAGACACAAAACAACTACAAATAACTTCATACGTTTTTCT
>NW_019525225.1:1160547-1172323 GCF_002814215.2 Seriola lalandi dorsalis
TTCCGCTTCCACTTCTTCTTCTTTGAGGTTTTATCGGCAGCGGTCATCCTTAGCGTTGCTCTACTGCCATCTTTTGGAGTTAGCTGAGTACTACAGTATCCACTTTGTAGTTCTTCCACAGGGAGGCACTAGAGAAAAGGCCATTGGCTCAAAACGTTTTTGCTGATGGAGGCATGAATGTGTTCAGTCTATTTCTAAGATTGATAGATTATGAGGTCAGTTGATATTTCGGGAAAAGAGCAGGTAAATGCAAGTGTTCAAAATGAAAAATGTTTTCTTTTTCTTTTATAAGGGGATTCTACTCAATCAATTATGTTGAATGAAGTCTCTCTTCCCCCAACGTACACACCCAAAACTACTCATAATCAGTGCAAATTGGTGTTAAGGTGATGATACAGGGCTATACTATTATAGACTTAAAAGTCAATCAAATGACTACAAAGAGATGCAAGATGTTCACGAGAAAGACACAAACTAAACCCAAGCCGACGCGAAACAACCACAAAGAGATCCAAAAAGACCACAAAAAGAGACACAAACTGAAAGAGACACAAAACAACTACAAATAACTTCATACGTTTTTCTGTGCTGACATCTCATTTCTTAAAAGAGATGTTTTTCTCAATCAAATGTCAGAAAGAGCAACAATTAAACCAGTCTGGGATGACTGGGAGTTCAATCAATAACTGAATCAACATGCCAGTATGTAAATCTCCACAGTGCCTCCCTATTTCGGGAAATGATGAGACGAATATTTGTTCTTGGTACTTTGTACTCTGGTTACACAATTACTTTTTGTTTGTTTTGTTGTTTTTTATTGCAACATGTGACTGTGTGTGTACACATGACTGGAAATCCTGGATCAAAGACGGAGAAGCTATGGCCTAGTTAAGGTCAGGACACAAAAAAAAAACCAAAACAATATTTAGAGAGAGTACTATTTAGACTACAATGGTAAAAATTAACAGTCAAACTTAACTGTACTGAATTTATTTAAATGTTCCCAATCTTTCAGACAAAAGGGTCAATATATAAGATTTTTCTTTCCCCTTTTAAGAGTTTTAATATTTGAATGCACTACCAGTTAATTGAATATAGCAAGTCAAAAATATAGTTAATTAAAAGTGCTTTTCGTATTTTTACTGTATATTAATCAAGTCGGTTTAAATGAATTATTTTATTTTAATCTTGAGTTCTTATGCAATGGTAAAATTTGGTGGAAATTTGTTTGTTGTGTCATAGAGTATTGATCCCCTTCTATTTATCATAAAGTTAATAAGTACCAGGATGGTCTTCGTTGGTTCAGCCCTACTCTGCAAACATTGCTGTCCATTTTGCAATAAATGTAAGGCTTCTGCAAAATCCTCTCATTTTTATATTGTTCCCCAGTTTATGGTTCACCATGGGATTTTCTGTCTCCTGGAGCTGGTTTGCTGCTCTTTCATGTGTCCTCTGCATGGGTAAGCTAATTTTTTCTTTAGATTTTAAAATACATATATATATTTTTTATATGTTATTTTGAACTTTCAAATGTGTCAAACGCCCATGTATTTATATTTATTGTAACCTATAAGTAAGGCGTTTTTTTGTAAGATATAATAGAATTGACATAATAAACTTTGTCTGTGTAATTTGTCATTAGCTTTAAAGATTGAAATAAAAACAATGTATATTGAAATTAGGAAAATTAAATAGCTGTTGAAAACCATTATAACAGCAATTTCAATATTGACATTAAAATTTCAGTGGGAAAAATACCATCCTACATTTCCCCAGTCAGAATGTTTGTTTTCTGAAATCTGAAATTTTCATTTTTTGTTTAGTCATCACGTAATACTACTCATTTTATGGAAACAATTCTATAATGTCTGGCTATGGAGGGAGCTTCCTAAAATCTGTTTACCGTTCTAAATCTTGGCCTCCATGACCCAAACCTGTCCTTTCTTTTCAGGAGGGGAAGTTTGGTGTGAATGCACAGAGGAAGGTATGAAAATTGAAGATGGTTATTACTCACTGACCAGGCAGCTGCAGAGTGGCAGCATGTTGTTCTACACTTGTAAAAAGGGTTACTATCCATACCCTGTTCTGACCCGCACGTGCCAGCTTAATGGCAAGTGGAGACCCGAAAAGTCTTCGCCTCAGATATGCAAACGTGAGTTATGTAGTGATGATGTTTCTCCCTTTGCTCCAGGGCTGACTGCTCAACATGACAACTTAGGTGCTTTTGTTTTGTTTTGCAGTGGTTGAATGCCCAGACCCAACTGTGCTGGAGAATGGAGATGTCTCCCCTCCTCAGGATAAGTACTTTGTTGGAAATGAGACCACGTATGAGTGCTACTCTGGACATAATCTGCGAGGCTCATTCAGACGTGTTTGTTTACCAAACGGGAAATGGAGCGGCTTCACTCCTATCTGTAGCCGTGACTGTATGTCCTGAACAGCAATCTGCTTTCTTTTAGGTTTGGGGATACACCCTCATTTGTAACTTTTGTATGTATGAGTTTAATCTTTTGTCTTTTGTGTTACCACAGCAGGACATAACTGTCCAGATCCTGGTGTCCCAGCTGGTGCCGTGAGAATAGGGAACCTATTTGGAATTGGTGACAAAGTGAAATACAGCTGCAGCAATAATAACCTGTTTTTGGTGGGGTCAAAAGAAAGAACGTGTCTGGAGAACGGCCAGTGGACCGGCACAGAACCAGAATGTTACTGTAAGACAGAAACCCACACACACTGTTTTTTTTTTTTTACAACAATGTGTGGCATTCCCGGAACAACTATAAGCACTGTTTTACTAACTAGTTTTGATCAAGCAAAGTGAGCTTGACTTAGTTTTGCACTCTTGTATTTTGTTAACAGTATTAACATTTTGACAAGTTCGGGGTTTTGTTCCGCTGGTCTTGCCCTTTCAAAAATGCAGCCACCTGGTTACTGGTAGGAGGTCAGTGAGGGATCATATCCTACCAACAATAACTGGTTTGAAGAGACCAGCAGATGCATGCTGATGATCCCTGACCTGCTTCCAACATTTACATGCTGCCTGAAACTACTTAGAGCTAATCCCGAGAACTTTTACTTTTACCTTGTCGCAATTAGGCCTTTTGCAAACTTCTGTTATTGTGGCTTTTGCTTCTTGCAGACAAACACACCTATGACAGTCCACTGGAGGCTTCAGAGGCATTTGGCAGTGCAATCAAAGAAAGCCTCACCACTTTACAGCCCACCGGTAAGGAACTAATATGACAAATGAACTAATGAACTAATAATGTTCATGGACTAATATGATTGTTAGCATTATTTAATAGCAATGCTATATGGTCATTTATGTTATAACAGCATGTTGAGAGGTATATTTGTTAAGTTAGTCAACAAACATAAAAACTCACTCTTCTTTATAAGGACATAATACCTTATTTCTGAACATATTAATCTAAGAAACTGTATAGGTATGAATGTTTCCCTGTAACAGTGCAGAAGACATTGCATGGTCTTCCGTGATGATTTTGTCTCTAGGCAAAAATGGCATTTAATGTGTATGGCAAAAGTAACAGTATTTCTAATGAATTGTGCAGGTAACGAACAGTCGGGGAAAAATTTCAGGATTTCAAAAGATGGGATACTTAACGTCTATATTGCTGTGGATATTTCTGAGAGCATAACTGAGAAAAATGTCACTGATGCAAAAGATACTATCATAAAACTTATTAAACGGGTAAGAAACAAACAGCTCTCCTTTTGATTAAAAGTTTTACACTGTTTTCTTCATTGTTATTGTGACAGAACTCTCTATTACAATATGCTGAATTTGCAGTTAACAGTCACCAACATTCTCCTGGGACTAGAGATATATTGGGATTATTTTGCTAATTGTGGGCTCCCTTTAAAAGATGCATATGGGGTGAAAGTACAGACTGTTGCTGATTAGTGTTGGCAATACATTTGCTGAGTCGATAAAACATGTTAGAAATACAGCCGTTATTGTGACCAATCTGAACATTTAGTCAATCATTTGATCTTATAAGGAATAAAATTAAAATGTTAGAGTTTATATTGCCAGTAGCCTGACTCAGAAATGTCAAATAGATATTTAGAAACCATTAGTTTTTTGGATGTGACTGTCATGGTACTGATCCCACTGAGATATCTGGATCTAACTATGTCAAGTCACTCTATGTGTGGTGGAAGCTGACAAATGGAGCACTTTACGTTGTATGACACACTTTTAGAAACACATTTGGCACGCTGTACAGGTAACATGTAGCTACACAATCTCATTCCATTTGGTTGTCAGGGCAACAGCTCCTTAGAATTAAATGTCATTATGAATTATTATACATTATAATCTTGATCGATGTTTCTTGGCAAGAGTCCCTTGGCTTGTTGTCAATGCACACTATGGGATACTCTTTCTACTGATAAATGAATCAATTACTCAACAAAATAACAACCATAAGCAGTTTGATACATAAGGAGGTGTTGCATTAAAAAAACATGTGTCACAGCAGCTCCACAAGTTTACATGTGTTTACAAAGTTTTGTCAAAACGTGAAACAATATTAAAGATCATACACCTTATATTTAACTAATCTGCTTCATGTCTCCACAGATTGCCAGCTTTACTGTCTCTCCAAACTATGAAATCTTCTTTTTCTCTTCTGAGGTAATTGAAGTTGTCAACATTCTTGATTTTTTGAAAGACGGAGTACAGCCAATAACAATCATTGAAGCCATTGAAGCTTTTGATATAGGCGGTGAGTCAAACAGATCAGAGATGTGGTTGAAAGTTCAAGTTTTGAATACATGGTTTGATCTTAATGTTTTACTGTGTATTTGGATTGAAAGACCACAACACTGCTGGGACAGATCTGACACTCACCTTTGAGACCATCTTGAGCAAAATGGCTTTCATAAAGGACAGAGTTGGAGAAAAAAATTTTACAGCACATCATCACATCCTCATGCTTTTTACAGATGGTAAGTTCAGCCAACTTCAGGGTTTAAATATCAAATGTTGTCTATGTTGTACATGATTTTAACACACTGGTGTCTTTCATTGCAGGTGCTTATAATATGGGAGGTTCGCCTTTACCAACCGTGCAAAAAATAAAGAACTTGATATACATGGACCATAGTAGTGGAGAGAATCATCCAAGAGCAGAATTTCTTGGTGAGTTTTATGATATATTATATGATTATATGATTTCTGTTGCTATATTCACTTTCAACATTAGGCCTCACTACCATTGTTCGGATTTTTCGTTACAGACACATGCTATACGATTAGTAACATTATTGAATTGTTATACAGTAATGCCTTGCTAGCAGCTTGAGCAACAGAATGTGTTTTAATGCAACAGAGAGACCTCAATTTATCCTGCTATTTTTCATTCTGTTACAGACATTTATGTTTTTGCCCTTGGAATTGAAGTCTTTGATGAAGACCTGCAGCTACTCACAACAGGGCTTGGTGGGAAGCATTACTTCAGATTGGATCAGATTACAAACTTGCAAAAGACCTTTGATGAAGTGATTGGTAAGGGATCTCAGAAAGTGAGGGCAGAAAGTTGTATTAATCTGCTAACATATTTGAGTAATTTCTATTATTAGTTCAACTATACTGTAGGTGTGCATTTGTGTGCTAATATTTACCCTTGATTTCATCTCCACCCTCGAATTTGACACAAAGGAGGTATATGATCATAACTGGCGAGAAAAACATGCTTCTCTTGTTTCTTAAAGTGGTTAAGAGCAGGCAAAATCATCCTTCTTGATCTCATGGTTTATATGATAAAAGTCCAACACCACTGATGTTACATGGACAGATACGATAAAGTCACCCACTGGATCCCATTGATTATATACTTATACAGATCATATATCTATCCCCCTCAAGAGAACTGACCATTAAAAAACATCAAACATACACAGTGTTTCCATTAAGAAGAATTACACTTCAAATCTAAAGATGCCAATGTTAGTCTGCATGTCTTTGGTACAGAAATGAAATATATGCCAAAAAAGCAAATTTTATTAGACCTGGTATTAACCTGTGTTCTATATCTGGAAATATTATCTGAATGACGACATTTAATCCACAGATTTTTGCACCTACATCTTTTATTAATATGATCTCAATATGCAAAGCAATTAGCACAGACTGGTGGACTTGTCAATATACAAGGCACATTTCAGGTCAAGGGACACCATGCCACAAATAGACAAACAATTTCTAAATCAGTTTTTACCTGTAGATTATGTCAAGCTTGCTATTTGATTTTGCGTATTTACGTGTGTCCAGTACAAACCTGAAGCTAGGGAGGGACTTGTCATGGATATTGATCGGCATTTACAATATCCAGTGGCACAGAATGTGTATTATGATGACATATATTTGGCTTATAACAAGAGATAATGAACAGTTAACACAGGGACAAAGGATTAAAACTGGAAAAATGGCATTTTCATTTCATGGGGCTTTTAAGATAGCAACAAGAGGCGGCGTTAGATTACCTTTAACCTGACCTTTTTTTGTTTTCTTAAGGTTGTGATCAAACTGTACATCCGATCGCAGTGCAAGCCTGACCACCTCCAAATGTTGTCTGGCTGAAAAATGTGAAACTGATTTTTTGTTTTTGCATGCAGACGAAGACGCTGTTATGGGTCTCTGTGGTCTTCACAAGGCAATAGACAAATACAGCTACGGCTACAAGAGGGAAATGTATCCATGGTCAGCATACATTAATGTCGAGGTGAATGTTTCAGTTTTTCATTGAACCTTATAATTCATTTATGAAATAAGTCCAAATATGAATATCACAATACTTAACATAATTATTTAGGCATGAGAATGGCCAAATGTCTTCACTCCTCCTGAAGCTAAATATTTGACTTAGTGACAATACAGTGGATTCAGAAGTAGGATTTTTGTCCTTGTTTTGTTTTTGTTTTTTTTTACTAGGTGTTGTGCTGTGTAAGAGCAACAAATTGCTTCCTACTTTTGAGTGTTATATGTTATATAACTACTAAACTACAGTATGTATTTATTTATCATTTAAAACTTAAGAGTGGAGATTCAAAGACGAAATGCCTTGGCTCTCTGGTGACCGCGAAGTTTGTTTTGACTGCTGCACACTGCTTCAAAAGAAATGATTTACCTAGGCACGTCACTGTTGAGATTGAGGATGGCCATGGCACAGGTAAGCTTACTCAAGCCTCTTCTCCTCAGGTATCTGAACATGACTTCCGGCATTTTAGCTATCATAAAAACAATCGGCGCAGTATTTAATTCAGTTTTTTGCTTTCAAAATGAATGTTTCTAGGTTTTGAAGTTAAAACCTATGCTTTAGTCCAACATTTTGATTTGACAAAATTTTCTGTTCTTCACCGATGACAGTAACAATTATACTAACACTTTCTCATTTTGTCTCTTTTACAGTGAAAAAAGTTAAAGATTTTTTTCCTCATCCAGAATATAATGTTAGTGCTAGAGTGGATCAGGGCGTGCTGGAGTTCTATGACTATGATGTGGCTCTCATCGAACTGGAGACAGCTGTTGCAACCACCTATAAATCTAGGTCAGAACTGGAGTCCCACAAATACTGTCATTATTAGTTGGATTTGATTAGGATTTATTGATAAAACAGTTCTTACTATGAAGACAATATCCTGTGTTACAAATTGTTCACTTGGAACATCACCCTCTTCATGTCAAATTGTTTTTGGTATCTCATCCAGAACTATTTGCATACCTTGTACCTTGGAGACCAATATTGCTCTTAAACTGCCCAAGAACGCTACCTGCCAGCAGCAAGGTACAGTAACTATAGCAACATGCTGCAACAACATCACATAGCTTGGGCGTCATGAATGTTAAGAAATGTAGAACAGGGTGACATTTCATGAACTGATTTTTTTATCTGACCATTACCACTCAGATTTTTTTGTAATTTTCAAAACAGCGGGCCCTTGTCTGGTAGCAGACAGAGGTAATCAAAAGCAGTCCTCTCATTTCTAGCTGGCGGCTCTCAACCAAAATAAGAACTGTCAGTGGTAGATGTTTATCTGCTTTGGTTAACTAGCTAATTAAAATAAGGTAATATTAAATGTCCATAAGCAATAAATTGAAAATTGAAAATAAAAAAAATAGAAAAATAAAAAAATATTGAATACTTATGAGTACTTCATTAATACAACAAAAATAATAAAGACAAAAGTTTTATATTTCATATTCATATAAAACAAGCTTTACAACCGTATTATATAATATTGTCAATCATTACGCTACAGATGCTTAATTCAGAGGATTTATAGTTGATGACAAATACATTATTAATCACTTAAAATGTCCTTATATCACCTTGTAATTAGTGTGAGTGTGGTCAGGTGTGTTGTTAAGCATTTCTTTATTGTTATTAAATATACCACTTAGAACTGCTAAATAGGGGGAGGTTGCCAAATTTTCTTCTGTCAATTTAGTGGCCTTGCATTTAAAATACATATCTATAGAAGCTCAGGTACAAGTTACTGTATTTTTGTGTTCTCTAAATACAGAGGAGCTTCTTTTAAAGGATCGTCTTGAAATACTCAATTTCCTGACCAAGACAAAGAACTCAATAGAAGAAAAAGATGCCTACATTCACCGTGGTGATACTGTGAGTTTTAAATTACTGAGCTTCCCTTGTGTGTGTGCCTGCGTGCGTGTGTGTATGTATGTGCCTGCTTTGTTCACTTTTCAATCAAAATCTAAAAAGTCACTTTGAGCTATGGTTCTTCTTCCAATTCTCCAATGCAGAGAGCTGCATGCATCAAGCATGCGCTAGATGCAAAAACGATAATAAGAACAGATAAGGCAGAGGTTGCTGTGACTGAGAACTTCCTGTGCAGTGGTGGTCGGACCATTGATTATAGAAGCCATATAGCTTGTACAGGTATGTATTCTGTTTTTCATGTATAAAAATTATTTCGCTACTTTGAGAGGATAGTTTTCCCATAAACATTTTTTGAATTGAGCTAAGCTAAACTAATTTCACCAAAATACATGCAGACACATTATAAAGGCATCCAGTTGTGTCTTATTTCAGGTAAGTAAGGAAAATGGCATAACACCCCAAAACAAAAATGCAGTTTAATTTCCAACATTTTTATCTTTTCCAACCTCAGTTATGAGTTATAAGTAGGTATGTTATTCAATTTATGAAAAACAGTGGTGTAGGTCAAAAACTGAAGCCTATTATTTTCTGTATTTTTTGGGACAGGTGACTCTGGAGGTGCTGTTTACAAGGACTTTGAACATCGCACTGTTCAGGTGAACAGTTGTTCTTTTCCACACATCCAACATTATATCACAAATGAGCAACATCTTGTGGCAAAATATTTCCCAAATAAAAGAAAATCCCTATAAATGAGGTTATATAATTTGACATTGTGAATTGTTGTTGACTTTATGATTTCTTTCACAGATTGGTGTGGTCAGCTGGGGAAACAAAAAGAAGTGCTCTGGGGGAGGTCTCAAGGAGTCAGATAGCACCTCCCGAGATTTCTTTCTTAATCTTTTCAGGGTTGTCCCCTTCCTCAAATCAATCATTGGAGTTACCACGAGTGATGGGTATTCACCACTTACCTTTTTGGAGTAAATGTATTTACATACTGTACTTTGTTTTGCCATTTCATTGATATGATTTGTGTATTGTATGTGTACTGTATGTTTAAAAACATGTTATTTTGCTTATTGATCATTTATCAGACTGAGTTCAGAATGAAAAAGGTACAAATAAAAATATTTAAAGAATATAACATTTTCTCATTAAAAGCATACATACATACCGTATATACATAGATGCATATTCACAAAAAGGCAAAAAAACACCCATTACCCGTTCTCAAAAGGTAGTCAGTGCATGTAAATAGCTACTAGTTATGCTTTTCTGTACTTTATCCAGTCTGCACTTACATTGATTCAACATGTTCAGTGATCAACTAGTGTGTAAAGAAGTTAATAAATCAGCATTGACCTAGGTATAGATTTTTTTTTGAAGAGAAACTAATCCAAATGGTTAACACACCCTGAATTAAGGTCTCCTCTATCCATTGTTTATGTTTCAGTGGCTATTCATATAATATTGCTGACTGTTAGGCCAGTGTTTCTAGACCACCAGCAGAATTGATTTATGTTGTGTTGCTCATGATATTTGTATCATTGTGAAAATTGACTTGTACTTGCCAGATAAAAAAAAAAAAAACCTGGAACAGCCAAAACAGACATTCCTTTTCACCCTGTTTTATTTTTTTCTGTAGATTTTCCAAAAACCTTTACTAAATCATTGTATATTGTATATTGATAATGCAATATGAAATTACCCTTTCTGTGCTAGACATTAATATTGGCCCTATCATGGACCATCTGCTTTGTGCCTGATTTAAAGTTTCTTTTTGACCAGAACAAAACAAACAAACCAGCTCCTGTAAATCTCAGTCTCCAGTGTCACAATTCTCTTATTAACTATATACATATACACATACATACATATATGAATTATACATATATACTTATATAACTTCACATATATAACTTGCACATTGTTCGCTGTGCCTATGAGGTATTTGAACAAGGAAACTTTACTTAGAAAATCATTGGAAGAAGAAGTTTTTATTATAATTTACATGACACACTGTTTATGCATTTACAATCACAGGTTAATAAACTATTTCCTTTTTTCAGGCTTTTTCCAAACCTGCATAAAAAAGGAATGACTAAAAGAATTACTACAGCACTTAAAAGGTTTCATTAAAACTCTTTTATGGATGCTCAGCTCTGCTGATAGAGCCGTCCAGCTCCCCCTTAGGTCAGTGACTCAGGGCTCATGTCCAGCTCTCTGTGCAGCTCTACGCAATGCGGACACTCAGGCTGGCAGCATGCCAACTTAGATCATTCAAACTGGATTTAATGGAAAGTTAAGTTATTTTTTTGGCGTATAATTAAGTTTTTTCTTTCTCTCTGTGGCTTTGAGATGGAAATGAACTGAGTTTCTCAATCATTGCCCTGTTTTTATAGCTCACAAACAAACAGCCATTGCATTACGAATGATTTGTTGTGGTCAAATCCAGTTTATGGTTTCAAAATCATGTTATATTACTTTGTAACTGTGATCTGTTGACCATTATGCTGTCAGACTTTGCCTCAGTGAAAATTTACATTTAGTAATTCTCTTTACTAATGCATATTGGCTAAATGTCCAACATCAAAGAGCAGTGGTGGATTTTCAACATCAATGTTAGGTTTTCTCTGAGATGGTGAACCTTGTACGTAAGGGAGTGTCTGCCTATGTGTGTGTGTGTGGTGGTTTGTAAGGTCAGTGATGTACTGGCTTCCCGTGGGAACATTCATCTGGTTTCCCTTTAACTAAATGGCAGAGAGGGAGGAGGTCAGTGGGATGACGGAGGGAGGCAGAGGCAGAAGAAGACAGACTGTGTGAGGAGAGCTGAATGGGAGAGGCTTAATTGAATGAAACTCTCTCCTGGTCTCAGATGCTGTAAACAAAGAGGAAATTTAAAACGAGACTCATTTCTTATTGAATCCCCCTGGAGGGCTCAGGAACCTCTCAGTCTTTTCTTTTATTATTTAGAGCATCCCCTGATAATGCATACGTCTTGTACCCCACCTTCAATTTAAACAATGCAGGAACAGTTTGACTGAAATCAAGCTACATCTAAACTAATTAGCTGTGTATGGATAGAGCAGCTTGCATGAGGACAGTATATTCATGGCAGCCCCCCCCCC
>NW_019525225.1:1172343-1200278 GCF_002814215.2 Seriola lalandi dorsalis
CCCCCCCCCCCCCCCCCCATTCAACGCTAGCACACACAGCATATTCCTGATGAAGCATCCTACTGTTTAAACTCTGGCTGATCTGTCTCTATGTAAGCCCTAAATCAACCTTATGGGCCATTTTAGAAATTGCTACCATTAAGAACTGCACACATACACTTTCCCCCTATTTGTGCTCAGAAAAGCAGGTCACGCTCACAGGCAAAAGTGGTTTCTGCTGATCCTGACGCTTGAATATGAAATTATAGATGGCTGAGGAGATCTCCCTTGGCACTAAACTGTAATGTCAAACATTCATCTGGATAATCTGACATGTGTATGAGCTTAGTTCGAGAAATTTGATTTAACTTGGGAACAGTCTATTTTCTTCCTGTTTATTTTCATTCACCAATCTTAAAGGAAATCCCAGAAATTTAAGGAAAATATTTGCTTTTGTAAGATGTAAGAGGTAAAATAGATTAGAAGAATGATACGAAGCCACCACGAGCAGACGGTTAGCTTAGCTTAGCACAAAGACAGGAAACAGGGGGAAACATCTAGCCTGGCTCAGTCCAAAGGTAATAAAATTCACTTACCAGCATCTCTAAATCTCATTCATATGTTATATGTAGTTTGTGTAATCAGATATAAAACATGTTAACTGTGAGCTTTAGAGGTGGCTAGCTAACTTCTGTTTGTTTTCCCCTGTTTCCAGTCTATATGCTAAGCTGACCTGCTTACTCTGGCTTCGATTGTAGCTTACTGAAATGAGAGTGACATTGATCTGACTCAAGAAAGCAAATAAGGGTATTTCCCATAATGTCAAACTAACATTCTTTTAATTAGTTAAATTTTTTTTAATTCAAATATAATACATAAATAAGTAACTGTACACATGGATGTTATGTTGTTATCATGTGCACTATATAAATGCACGTTGACAATTTGTCAATTTCTGAATTTCTTTTGTAATCAAAGTGTTGAGTCATTCGACACATTTATCCTTGGACCAATTTTACAACTTTTTCTTCTTTTTAAAAAAAAAAATCTATCAGCCTATTATTGTAAGTAATGGAGTCCTACATGAACATGATGTTGAAGATGCAACAGTTATAAATTTTATTACAAACTGGATTTCTCAGGATTTCTCTGTTTTCGTCTGTGCACCTAGTTTGAACTGGGCATGCCTTGATTGGTAAGAGGTGATGTCATGACAACTGAGAGGGTGTTTGCTTATGTTGCAAGACCTCTGTCAATCAAATCTGATCAAACCACACCCACACAGTACTGATGAATCAGATTCGCTGAGTTGTTGAGTGGTAAGGATATCCATTTGTGAACTTTAATTTAAGTTGATTAAAATATCATTTGTTGCAAAGAGATATTTAAGATTTGAAACCTAATTTTCAGGTGCTTTAATAATAAAGGAAAGAAAAAGTATACATCGATTGTCCTGATGGAGATGTCAGCTGTGTTGGCAATCTGTCTTGCTTTGTCCTGAAACACAATAAGATAAAAACGCTGCAAGATGGACCTGAGAGAAATATTGTATAATATCCCTGATCGAGTTAGAGGAGATCATTTTCATGTAACACTTTTGTAATGATAATACCCAAAGCCTCAGTAATAAAGGAAGGAGTGAAATCTGCCTCTTGTCAGCATTTACGATGAGAAGCACTTGCATGATTAGATGTCTTGCGATCGATGCAGCCTCTTCTCCCAATCATTAAGACTGCTCTTAACAGATTACAGCCCCCTCCCAAACACGCACAGGCTTTTCTCCTCCTTTTCCTGCTCCTCCTTCTGTCTCACATACTCTATTTTTCAGAGCAGGGGACTCGCCTCTTGAGCACTTCTTTAGCTTTCTCTCTGAATTTGAACCTTTTTTGGAGCATTTTCTCACACCTGAAACAACAGCTCGCATCTTGAGATAGAGTTTTTCTGGTCTCGTGTAAGCTCCACTGATGACCAGATAAACAGACAGTGGCATGAAAAAGACTGAGAGGTGGTGGTGGATTGGTGACTACAACTGACAAAGATGGATCTGCTAACAATCTTCTGTCACTTACTGCTTTTATTTTTTGATCCATCTACAGCCACAAGCCTCATCACAGGTAAGCCTGCACACAAAAAACACAACACAGCATAAAAACATCAACTCTTGATTCACTTGTGGCTCTGTCTTTGGTTTCCTGACGGCCTGCCATCCTCACTCTGTACGCTGGATGTTTGGTTCTTGAAGCGGATGTATTTGAAGCCAGAGGTAGGCGACACACTCCTACTAAAATACAGTTTTATGAACACTTCCACAACAAACTCGTATCTTTAGTAGTAGGTATAAAATTCCCATAATTCCCACAGTAAGGCCATTTCTTGTAGTCAGTGCTCTAACAGACTATTTAAGCGATGCCTTTGAAAAAATTTCAGTGCACATCTGGCACATGTAATGAGGTGAATGTGTGTGTGCAGGTCAGCGTGTGTGCAAGGCAGGAAAAGGGAGGCCGTGTTACAAGCTGGCCTATTTCTCAGAGCTCCGGCGGAGGCTGAACTTTGTGGAGGCAGAGCTCGCCTGCAAACGGGACGGAGGGCAGCTGCTGAGCGTGGAGACGGAGGCTGAGCAGAAGATCATTGAGCAGCTCATCACAGAGCTCCGTCCTACTGATGGAGACTTCTGGATTGGTCTCCGCCGTAGCCATGGAGATGAGGATAGCAGCTCAGACTGCTCCTCACAGTACTATTGGCTGGATGGCAGCAAGTCTACATTTAGGTGGGTCTAGAGTGTAAAAGATTAAAATCAAAGGAGTCAAAAAATCCTTCAGTTTAGACCCTCAAATTTTGAAGAATTTTAGAGCAATAAAGTGAAATGTCCTATTTCCCAGTGCTGGTTAATTTCCCCTGTCGATTGGACTAATAATAGGTTAAGAAACATAGAAATAGGTTATAAACATATTTTTCGACAAAACCATTTTTTATGAAGACTTTTGAAATAAGACAGTAAATGCTTACTTTATTTTTTTCTTTAGGCCTGTACCAATATTTATTTTGAGAGCTAAAAAAAACTGATAACTAACCTATACTATATAACCAACATATTTTGACATTTCTGTACTGCAGGTTCTTATTGGCCAACATAGATGCAGATGCAGATATTTCTAAAATAAGTTAATATAAGCCGATATGTCAGCCTGGCCGATTCATTGGTTTTCTTCTAATGTTGTCTAAACACAAGCATCCGTACAATACTTTTGTCTAGATAAAACAGTCGGAATGGATCTAAATTGGGAACACTATCATCAAGAATAACTAAATACAAAATCCGATAGCTGTCAGTTAGTTTCAATACTCAGTGTACAGATATTTTTCGGACACTGCCAGAAAAAGTATTGGGGTCTGATACCAAGCATTTGTCTCATCAGAACTGGACAGCATTTTAATTTTAATTTTTTATTTATTAGCTTAATCTAATTACGTTTTCCTTTTTTTACATTTGGGAATGTAAGTTTTGTAAACATTTCCATTCAGGTATCTTTGAAAAAAGCTGATCTCGTGCTTTGTGCGTATGATTGTTGTAGGCACTGGCACTGGGACGAGCCATCATGCGGCTATGAGGTGTGTGTGGTAATGTACCACCAACCATCTGCACCTCCAGGTCTCGGGGGGCTCTACATGTTCCAGTGGAACGATGACAATTGCGAAACCAAGAACAACTTCATCTGCAAATACACCGCAGGTACTGCCACACACTAATTCAGTGGTCTTTTACTTTGAAAATACTCGAACATTGTTGAGGGCAATTTATATTCTCCTCAGAGAAGCCACTGGAGCCTTCCCCTTCCCCCAACTCCACTCAAGCAGGTAAAATGTGCTCAGAATGCTTGTTCAAACAATGACTTAGTACACAGTTTACAAACAGATTTTGCATACTTTAAGAATGACTTTGCTCAATATAGAGTGACACAGTCTGACCATCAAGGATACTTTTCATTACAGATGTCGTCCCTTCATCCGTGCAGCCGTGGAACCCAAGTGACCAAAACCAGGACAGAAGTACAGGTTGACCTGAGTAGAGTATACATTCACTACTCTGATGCTGTCATATGCAAACGCCAACCTGACAGTCTCTAAATCTGCATCTCTGTTGACTGTGTCTTTCTTTCAGCTCTGAATTTGGTTTACATCATCATTCCCACCATTCCCCTGATACTGCTGTTGCTGACAGTGACTGGAGTCTGCTGCTTCAAACTGCTTGTCAGACGGTGAGGATCCAAAACAAAAGCAAATGTTAAATACTAAGGACGCCTGATGATAAAGAACAACTCCAATTTGAAACGTGACCAGCAATGTCCTACTGCTATTCAAATATCAATACAGTTTAGTTCAGTTCATCAGTGAACAAATTGGCTCCAAGGCTATTTATTTACTTTATATCCTCATTGTACGATGATCATTGTTATAAAAACTAGCTCACCATTTCATAGGACCGTCTGTAAGCTACAGTCCTCAAGAGGCAACATCATGGCGCTAATTTCCATTTACAGTTGTCACTGATTATTTCTGCTATCTAGAAAACACCACAATGTAACAGACAGTGTGTCCTTGATTGGTACTTAATGTCTTAATGATCAGTCTTTTCCTGGTGTCAACAAGTCCTGTGAAAAGATCAAAAATAAAGTTTTATTACATCTTTCAATACTTTCTGACTTCCCTACTCAGTCTGAGGTCCATTTTGACCAAGTCTTCAAAATCATATCAAATATGTATAGTTTCACTTTGTAAAAAGGCAAAAAAAATTGTAATACAGCTGGGCACTGTGGTTTTTAGTAAACATTACTCAAACAGGAGTAAATAGTAAATTTCCCGGGGACTATTTTAAACTGCGGATTAATACATGCTACTGAGTATTTGCAGCAGAAAAACACTGTATGTGGGATTTGTTTTAAAAATGCCCATGCCCATGTTCACTGTAATGAAAGAACATGTCACCCAGTGCAATGGTGTAAGTCATGTTTTTAATAGTTTTTGGATAACAATAGAGGTCTATGGCACAAAGGAATAAACGTAATAAGGCTTTCGTTATTTCTGCAAAACTTGTTAGTAGGATCTGTTCACTAAGGCGCTGATATTTCCTGACTCAAAAAGTATTGTCAATACTTCAGTTTTAGGTTTCATCCTATGTTAATGGTTGAGGTGTCCTCTTATTTATGTTTCTCTGTGTGTGACACAGCCGGAGAAAACAGCAGAAATCAGAAGTATGCCAGACAGATCCAGGCCTCTGCGCCAGCCCAGCTCCAGCTGACGTCTACAATGTCATTCGCTCCCAGAAGGAGGATGACCTGGTGTCAGCTCGCCCGCACACTAAAAACACCTCCTTTTTATGCTCCTCCCCTGACACACCGACAGGTGACTATGACAACCTGGGAGGTCGGGACACAGAGAGTGGCTTTGTGACACTTGCCAGCACGGAGAGTTGCTTCCTCAACTTTGAACTCAATGACTTCAGCCTTGGACGCCGTGGCACCCGTGACTTCTACGACACCAGCCTGGGCCGCTCAGGAAAGAGGGACTTGAATGACAGCAGTCTGGGTCGCACTGGGCACGGAGAGTTTTATGACAGGAGTCTAGGTCGCCGAACAACAAAGAGTGAGCATTACGGCAGCAGTGTGTATGGGGACCAGGGATTGTATGATAGCAGTATCAGAGGAGGGAGTGACCTCTATGATTCCAAACAGAGGCCTGGAAGTCACACAGTAAAGGCTGACCTCTATCAGACATACATCACCAACGGCAAGGACGACACTTACCAAACCAGCCTCGGAACCTACGGAAACCGAAAATCCTACCAATCTAATCTGGATTCCTACAGAAATGGCCTGAATCTTGAGGGCGGAAGGAGATACTTCAATGAACAAGAGTGGATCAACAGAGAAAATTACTGATCCTATAAACAGCTCTTGTGTTGTTTGTACGTGTGATTGTAGATTTGGATGAGAATGGCAAAAAAAAAAAACTGTGCATGTTCGTGGTTGTAATTGTTTCTACAATATGTTTCTGAAACTTTTTAGGATGAAAATCAGGTGAGGAAATGGTCAAATTATATTTTGTCACTGGGCCTACAATTCACCATGTGACAATAAGTTTTGGTAATATGAACCTGTATCATTGTATCATTTGTCATTAGAGTCAGTTCACCCAAATTACAAAAAACATTAAAAAAAAAAATATATATATATTTTCTCATTTACCCCTGGTGCCGTCTTACCATGCTGACATTTTGGGTTTGATTTCTCAGGTTTTGAGACGTCCACTTATGACATTTCTGCTTATACACCCAACTTGGTTCGCAATGCTCACAGCACTTGAAAATTATGCTTAAAGAATTAAACTGCAACGTATCTTTCTGTTAATGTCCAGGTTATTATTGAAAATCCACAGACCTCACTGTGAATAGCTTTCATTAGCCCATGAAAACTGCTGACAGTAAGCTGTTTCTTTTTTTTCTAGTAATTCTTTTAGGGCCATGGGCACCAAAAATCCATTCACCTTTATTATATTGCGGTGGCAGAAGAAATCTCAAAGATGAATATCTCAAAACCACAACAAATAAAACCAAAACAATCTGCATATCAAGACACTGCACCATTAAGGGCATGAAAAAAATGTTTTTTTGGTAGTTCGGGTGATCCAACACTTTAAAAGAGTCTTGAGAATGAGATTAGATATTAAATGGGAACTCCACTGATTTTACACAAAGTGTGTTTATACGCCTTGGGGAGTACTATTGCATGTGAAGTAAGTATTGCATAAAATCTTTCGTGGCTCCATAGGGAGCTGAGTGAATGTTCATAAGTGACATCACGAGTCAATGTTGGGCTGAAGTCTGAAAATTAAAAAAAAATCTGGATGTGTGGGGTTTACCAGACCTCAGTAGCCCGCTTCACTTCTCTGCTTGGGGCTGGTAGCATGAGGTCACATTAGCTGCTACACACCTGAATCTCCAACTAAACTGTCGATGGTTGAGTTGCATTGTGAGTAAAGTAAGCTCCAGGTTTTGACAAGAAAAATGTGTGTAATTAGATTAGGATCAAAGATAATATCTAATATTTATAATGCTGCATTGATTTAGATTCTTTTTTTTTTAATGAAAAAATGCTGTGACAATGTTATAGATGTGCTATACTAAATCGGTGGAGTACTTTTAACACAAGCCCTCTCTACATGACTGAACCTCAAGACCTCTGTATCTACAGGCCCCAGTCATGTCAGTTGATGTTGTGCTCCTTTCGTTTAAAATTACCACAAACAAATGCACACACAGGAAACCTGGGGGTCTTTGAAAGCAGTTCAGCCTTGGGGAGTAAAGAAGCCCAGCTCAAATGAAAACATGTACTACCAAACTCCCTCAGATCTGACTGAGTGATTGTAAGTGACTTTGACAATACGTGTGTGTGTGTGTGTGTGTGTGTGTGTGTGTGTGTGTGTGTGTGTGTGTGTGTGTGTGTGTGTGTGTAGCAGCCTGTTTGCATGGCCTTGTCATGCTGCCCTTGCTTGGTATGGAGGTCTTGGACCATTACGTTTGCTGTGCCTGAAAATACTATTTTAATCACACCATAGTTTACCTGATATAAACAGGCTACCTCGAACAGATTGAGACACAATAAACCAATAATGCTTGATGGAGCATATACAACTAAAACACACACAACTATAGATTATTTTTTTGTACAGTGTGTTGTCACATGGCCTTAAATTGTAAGATGTCAAGATCTTGAACTGAATTTCACTGATACACCTGTTCCCTCATTTATCAATGGTCTTGTGTCTCCTTTTGAGTAAAGACTAATAAAAACTGCTAGTGAGAAGAAAGGTGGCTCATACAGTGAATTCAGCTTGAGTGCCTGCAGCCTGACTACAGCATGATATCAAAGACAATGAGAAAATATAGCATTATTATTATTATTTATTCAGAATGTATAATGCCTTGACATCTCTCCTGTAAGTGAGAGTAGTTTGTATGTTTGTTACATAAGGAAATCTTCAAATAAAAAGATTACAATTAAATCAATCAGCCTGTGATGCAGTGATTTTACCATCCCAGTAAAAAAAGGAGGATTGTATTCACAGTCAATTATGTTTTATTAACATTCCAACTTAAATTAATAACACACCCTCACCTTCATTCATCTCCACCACTCATACCTAACAGAGCACACAATAAGATACTGTTCAAGTGCAGACAAGCAAACACTACAAGATTTGTTAGATTAATTATTCAGAAAAATTCTGTCAGGCCACATTTTCAAGTGAAGTATGAAAAAAAACACATTATTTGTATGTAATGGCCTGTCCTGGGCTAAATACACGTAAAATCTTGTAGTGTGCCGCCAATATAATACATTCAGTTACACACACACACACACGCACACACACACACAGAGACATTGACACACACACACACACACACACACAAAAGGAGATAAAATGTCCAGCTGATTCCTGCCAAGCTCACCTCCATACATAACATTTTCTCTGTACACACACAGAAACACACACACGCACGCACGCGCACACACACACAAACACGCACGCACGCACACAAGCCCAAAAACAGTTCTTAAAGGGTCTGCTATCTTCAAATATTTCAAGAGACAAATACTTCAAAACACATGCATGCACACATGTTCAACAATCACACACAAATACCAGCTGTATTGAGGGGAAGTGATTGATTTCTGTTATCAGGATGTTGTAGGATTTTAGGCCACGCTGAGGTTCAAAGGTCAGCCGTGGGTACGCTTACGAGGCTGCTTTTGCCGCCGTGGTTTCAAGATGACGTAGCGCTTGTAGGTGGTGTGATGGTCTGATATAAATGGGATGTAGAATGCTCTGAAGAGAGGAGATGATCTGAGAGAGAAAAGGGTTTTATTAAAAAAGTGCATCACTCTTTTAGACCTTTGTAGGCAGGAAAGATAGATGGACTTGGTAATTGGTAATAAAGTTCTCCCAGATGTCAACAGCATGCTGCCTATCTTTTTACATTTTCTTCCTCTGGGCCTTATCTTTACTTAAAGACACAATAGATTAAGTTTTTTTTTGTTTTTTTTTTAAGATTTGGAAGGCATGTTTTTTCTATTTCTGTGTAAATCTTGCATTTGGAAAATTACCTTGATGCTTGAAGGAAAGGCTTATAGGCGATGATGGTCCACTCTTCTTTGTTGGTTGAATAACGTGGCTCAAGAGGCGCCACTTCGTCTGTGTCCAGGTCTACTAAGTAGTGGCACTGCCGTAAATCCACCTGTATGAAGAAGAAAATTCACAATTTAATGCAATGCTCTTCACTACAGTATCCATGTGCCAATAAACATGTAAATGTCGGAGTGACTTACATATCTGGTTGGCTCTTCTAGGTTCTGGTCATTCATATTAGCTGGGGTCATCTGCGTGGCCAGAGGACCAGAGGCGTAAGGCTGAGGCAGCTGCCCCTTAAACTCAGACTGAATGAAATGCAGTTGCCAGCTGGAGATTAGAAATAGTAATTATCAGGAAGGGACACAGTCCGAGACACTCACTCTGATTTAAGTATACATTTGTATCTGGCGTGACAAATGTAATCTTGGCTTAGATTTGTATGAAAATCATTTATATGTCAATCCGTAATAGAAGAGAAGCACTGACACTTCAGGTTTTTGCACAGATACAATATCCTGCATACTGACTTGTGTGGTAGTAGGAAGCTGCTGGGGAAGCGGTACCACTCTTTGCCCACACACACACTGACAGGTCTGCCTTCGGGGACTGAGTGAAGAGTCGGATCCTTGGCGATGCGGTGAAACTCTGGGTACAGGTCCAGTGGGGCGTGGTAGCCTGTACCACAGAGAAAGAAAAAAAATCTCCTTTCATTCATCTTGAACTGTTCATTTTTGTTGCCTGAAACTGGTGCTTAGGAGAGCAGAGTTTGTGTGTACACGCACCCCTGAAGAGGGCGACAGAGCGTGACAGTGACAACACTGTGAAGACCACGACGGTACTTAGAGCCAACCAGTTAGAGGAGACCGTGTAGTGCTCCAATCGGTATCGCTGGAACAGGAAGTGGTAGCATTTCTGCAAGAAATAAAATTAATCTGTAAAAACTAATTTTACATACAAATCTATGACTAAAAGGTACCTAAAACAAATGAAGCCAACTGACACAGACTACTGTTTTGCTATCAGAGCCAAAATTGGAAAATGACAAACCACACCTGTAGAGATGAGAGGGCTACTGCACCGCTGAGGCAGATGAGAGGGTAAATAGGAAAGAGGAAACGTTCTTCTTTATGAGGTCTGGTGAAGAAAACCAGCATCCACAGATACATGGGAGACAGAGTCAGCCAGTATGGACGGCCCAGGTTCTGCACTACAGAAAACACACGTGCGCACAAGCACATGTAATCACAAGAGGAGCTGTTTTGAAAATTAAAAGTTAGATTAGATTAATTTCTGGTTTTTGCTACATAGACAGTATATGCCTATACTGACGAGGGCTAGGGTACAGGATAGCATCAATGGGGCTGGGTACATTTTTGAGTGTTGTAAAATTAACAGTTAACAGTCTGTAACAGCAAATAATAATTTGATTGCATCATATCAACACGCAGTCCATGTCCCAGAAGAACTTAATAACTGTAAACAGAAATGAAGCAACAAGCAAAGCACCTGAGTACATCATTACCACAGCACTTTACACAGCTGAGGTAAACACCCTTTCCATCCCCCCCAAAAAATTGAAGTAATGACAAGGCTTGCTGCTGTATGAAACACCCACAGTCCTCACCATTGAACTTATGTAAAAGTGTCTCCATGAGAGCGGTGAGTGGCAGAGAAAACAACGCCAGAGCAAACACCAGATTGAAGTTCAGGATCCCATTTAGAAAGTAGAAATGCCACGGCTCTGTACCTGAAAATTAAACAACACAAAACATGTAAAATATTACAGCTCATGTACATATCACCATAATAGAAGCATCATGACTGTATAGTTAGTGTAAGATTTACTTAAAGGGAAAATCCACAAACGGGATTCTCAAAAACATGTTACATAAGATAAAACATTGAATATTGATGGCAAAAGACAAAAGCCAGAAGGTCCTATACATATACTTCTACTGTCTGTGAGTTAATTACTCAGTGAAGTATTTCAGCCAACTTAATGAAGAGGAACAGAAACCTATTGGCACACTATCAAATGGTTTGATATGTTAGTGATGATGATGGTATGCCATCTAGAGTCCAAGAAAATGAGTGCAGCTTTAATTTGTTCGTTTTCACTTAAGCTTCATTTGCTCCATTCTGTCATGAAAATAATATACCATCAGCCTAACAGTCACTATATAATAGATGTAAATAACACCCCGAATAAGTAATAATCATTTCCAGCGTTGTACACCTTGACTGCCTTTAGAAAACTCAGGAATGTTAGTAAAATAAAATGAGTATCTCATGCTCCACACAGCACACATATAAAAACTATTACTGGCTGTCAGGCAGTGTCATTCAGTTGTAATCTACGCACCCTCTTTGTTTTTTTTTTGTTAAAAATAAATAAAACATTATAAAAACCGAAAAGTGCTTCAACAAAATATAGTTCAAATTCTCTAAAACATATCAAGGGAGCAAGTGCACCCCTTACTTGAATGGGCACCATGGGGTTTTTATGGCTGATGTTTTGCCAACATGATATAAAATGATACATTAATGACGTGTGTGCTCTTGTATATTACCATAGAGATCAGGTCCATGTGGTGTGAAGACATTATACAATAGAATATTGAGTGGAGCAATAACCAGTTTGCCATAAAAGAAAGAGTCCACTGCTACCAGGGGTACCTGAGAGAGACACAGGTTAAACAGGACAGACAGATGAAGAATCTATATACAATGTATGTATTTACCATGAAAATGTCTCTTAGGTTTTATAATCTTCTGTATAACACATAATGTAATATTCCATTATATTCCTATATTGATGATTAATTCTTCCACAAAAGTTGGTGCACACGTTGCAGAGGTGTCACTGTAAAGAAACTCATCTGCATGCACCTCTTCCCTGTAGCATGCAAATTTAAATCCTTAGTTTTACATGTATTGTTTTTTTTTTTTTTAAATACTCTCACCAGCAGCAGAAGCAGAGCAACAGCCGACCAGGTGATAAAACTTTTCCACTGCCTCTTCAAAATCAGCAGGTCGAAGGCAATCGGAACCCTACAGAGAACATAGACTTAAGATGTAAAAAAGGGCAATACATTTTGATAAGTCTGTCTGGGAAAAGTGTTGCTAACAATTTTAGTTTACAACCCTACCCAATCAGAGCGGAGAATGGCCATCCTACAATGGCACCGGATGCCACACCCACAATGGCTAATGGTGTTGAGTCCTGAAACCACCCCGTCATGGCAACCAGTGTCGTATACATACAGAAAGAGGAAGGCAGGAAAGCTGAGGCGAGAGAACAACAGAGAGGGATGATAAACCATAAAAAATGCAAACTGAAAACAGGAAACCCTAACAGAAACACCATACTGTCTGCTACAGTGCCTATGGAACAATGCCTTGTTCTGCCAACTTTCATACTACAACTACTGGGGTGCTGCTGAGAAATAGTGAACCTGCATCCCAGAAATGTATCACAAGTATGAAATGCTCTTTGGAAAATTTGCTGCACAATTTAAGAGGAGGTTTTGCTTCACGTTTGGCAATTTAGATGACAGGGCCAGACTGAGAAACATCAGTCTCTGATCTGTAAACGTGGATGATAAACACCAAAGAGGGCTTGGATGGAGGAGCAAGGTAGACAATAAAGAGACAGAGACAGAATTGATTAACTAGGTGAATACATCTGACCAACCTGCAGACGAGCAGAACATTCCTGTGCTCAGGACAAGGAATGCCAACATCAGACGGCCCACATGCAAGCCAAACTTCTTACAAACTGCCCTGTGTCACACACACAAACAATACAAATGGTTAACCTCCACATCATATACTGTATATAATCAGTGCTTACGATGCCCACTTGCATTTTAGAGGAAGGTAAACTCACTTGTAGAAATAGAGTTCACAGACACAGCAGGAGAATGCTAAGACACATCGTACAAAGTAGAACACCAGAACCTGCAACACAATCATAACACAAGCCTGAAACTACTGCACATGTTCCAGTATAATGATATACAAACCTCTGTGCGTGTACATGTGTGAAGTGAATTCATGTATGGCTCTCAGTCGCCCCATGTAAAAACATTAAACTCATTAAGCCTGTGTATATTCTCATTTGTCCAGGTCATAGTATCCTAAAGGAGTTTTTTAAATCGAAAACAACTGGACTAGGTTATTCATCTGGGAAGACGTTTCAGTCAGGACCAGTCCTAGCCTGGTCAGATGCGTACATGAACTGATGAAGCCTCTTGGATGAGAGGTGAAACGTCTTCCCAGACAAATAACCTAGTCCAGTTGTTTTCGATTTAAAAAACTCCTTTAGGATTAAACTCATTAGTTTTTCTAAATTTTTACTGAAAAACCATGTATTTTTGTTAAAAAAAGAGGAGTTTTTCTTTAACTTGTTTCTCACAGATTTTATGTTAGACTTGACACTGTTGCCCTGCAGGTTAAGGTAAATATTGTCCTCTCTGAACAGAAGAGAAATGAAGAACACAGAGGTGTGGCTGATTACACTGTAGGTCAGCTGAAGTCATTTAAAATATCAACAATGACAACAAACTTTGAAATGACAGCACGTATGGTATAGTTACCTTGTTTGTCTGTAGAACATGGGCATGCAAACAAGCAGGAAGAGCGTGTAACCATAGGTAAGCATAAGATCTGATGGCGTACAATGGGGAATATTCCCATGTCTGCATCCCTGTGCCGTACAGCAGGTAGTGCATCTGTCAAAACAGTCATCACAACAAATAAGACATAAACAGTTGAAGAAAAAGAAGCAGTAAATTGCTTTAACAATGAAAAGATGAAAATTATAATCCATTGAAGGGTCACAAATGACAGCAAATTGCACTTTAGGATTACTGATATTAGTGAGTTGTACTCACAGGCTCCCAGTAGTTGAAGGTCTCATCGCAGTCTGAGATGTTGCTGAGCAAAGCTGCACAGAAACGTGCAGAGAGCAGGCATTTAAAGGCAGTAGAACCTTCTGGAGCCCAGACTTGCCCCCCACGACTTATTGACCTATTACAAAAATACACATGATGCACAATTGCTTGATAACCCCACAATAATATATGCATTATTATTAATATTAATTTCAGTGTCAAATGTATTAAAAACATTAGAAAACTGGGTTCTTACAATAACCTAAATGTATTTAAATACTTTAGTACATGATGTTTGCTTTGTGCATATTTAATAGAAATTAGCCTAGATTTAAACTGTCTAATTAGCCATCTAAAGACAAGACATGAACCTGTCTACTGGCCTTTTAACTGATATTTGTCAGTGTGTTTTACAATACACAGGCTTACCTGGCTGATATTTCCAGTGCACCTGCTTTTAAGAAAGCACTAAGGAAGACTGCAATTATGGTAATGATTTCAGAGCTGACAAGTTAATATGTCCCTCATTACAAAGAGTACGTTTGTGCTGGAACACAATGTAAGTGTCAATTCACAGCAGAAAAAAAGACAAGCCCTAATGACATGGAGGTTTCAAAGACTTTCCCACAAAGAAAGCTCAATTGAACTATGTTGGGGCATTATCACTTACTCTATCAAAAGGCCTATGAAAACCGACTAAGCATTATACAGTTGCATAGTTGATTGTTGCCCCTATTTAGCTTGTGGACTGCCCTTTTTTTTAAAAAAAAAATGTTATTTCAATTACATAGTTTCATTCTTTAGTGATTGTCCTTCTTGTTCAATCAGCCTTGCGTCAATCAATTAATCTGCAGAAAAAGCAAAAAAACGCAGGAAATCATCTCATTTAAGTGGCTAGTATCAGAGACTATTTGGCACTGTTTCACTATTTTTGCTTAATTGATAATCAGAATCACAGCCAATTCATTTTCTGATCAACTAATCAATAAATCAGCTCATTGTTTCAAATCTTATTATTTCAGATATGTAGACAGACATCTAGACATAGAGCGTGTTGTCTATACATGCCAGACTGGAGTGCCCAAGGACTAAGCCAGTTCTGATTAGACCTCTTTTTTAATGTATGGTTTGCCTTAAAATTATGACGTGTGCATTTTACATTTTTACATAAGTTTCTATATTTTGATCATGAATTTTTATCCTTTGTATGTTTTTTCTAATTATTAGTTTTCTCACTAGTACTTGCAGTATAACCATAAGAGCAAACCACATTGTATTTTACTACAAAATTATGTGACAATAACTCCTTTGAATGCTTGACTCCTGAATCAACAGCCACACCATCTACAGCACCGTGTTTATATGAGTGGATAGCTGAGGGTGTAGTTTGTTCCGATGTGAACAGTTGTGCGCTTGTTCAGAATACTGTTAGTGAATAGTATTCAATACAGGTCTAGAGCCATTTCATGCATATTTATATCTGTGGTGGTAACCTACACTCCTCTCTGTGTCTGGTGGTATTTCCTCTTGTTCACTCATCAGATCAGTTAGATCAGTTGGCTCAGCTGCAGCTCAGCATTGATCCTCACGTTTATATTTGTTATGACACGTCACCTTACAAACTGTCAACATTTCTCATTTCAGCAACACATCAACCACGCCAATCACTGGTTTGAACTAAACCTCTGTACCCACACTGAGAAGGAGTGGATCCGCTGGTGGCAGCTAAACTGTCGTCAGCTGTCATGAATCTGGCAGTGGACAGGTGGGAGAATGAATGAAGCTGACCAGGTAACTCAGCTACGTTACGTTGCATTATTAAAACATAAACGATGCAATTAGTTATTATTAGGGCAAAAACACAACCGAACAGCCACTTTAGGTGAAATGAATGTAAACACATAGCCTGTAGGTTGTTCGGTGGACGTTATCAATCATTGTTATCGTGTTGTTAGAATCAAAACTTGCGTATCAAAGTAGCTAGCTAGCTAGCTAGCTGCCCCTGCTCAGACTGTCAGTCAGACGGGGGATGGAGCTTGTAGCACCGGCGAGTCTAACGTCTCTCCTCCTGGCTCATACTCACTCTTGCCGAGTCTCTGTGATTTTACTGTCGTCGCCACCCTTCTCATCTTTCGGTGTCCGAGCTTCGGCGGATATGTTCACGTTGTTTGCATCTTGTCTGCTGCCTCGCCTAGTTCGTTGCCGAAGCGCCTTGGCCGCCATGTTTATCGATGCTGCTGCTCCCGAGTCAGACGTCGTTCATTTCCGTCGCTGCCCGGTTACTGACAGCTCTCATCAAACTGCATGAAGACTATTTTCTAAGTTCATTAAATAAAAAACAGCAGTTGATTAACATTTGGAGAAAGGCTTGTTTCATTGTCTGTTTTCTGCAGGTGTTGTGTTTACAATCATTTGTTTTGCACTCAAATCAACAAAAACGTTTGCTGAAGACATACACATGAGAAAAATTGAGATGCTTTGATTTTTTAAATAAAATCTCTTAAGAGAACAAGGGATTGTAACCCCACAAATGACCTGTTGCACAGTACATGAATAATTTGAATAAATCAAAAATATTTAATATTTAATGTTAGATGATTAGACAGATTACTTGCTCCTAAGCACGAGGGCCACTTAAGTTTGGAAATAAGTAATTTGGTAATAATTACAGGTAAAATAAAGTGTTCAATTGGTACATTTCCAGTTAATTAACTCCATTGGAGTGCTAACTTAACATATGATCCTTTACTCAGTGCGCAGCAGGTCAGCTGAACATGCAAAAGTGTGAAATTTATCTCCAGACAAGCATAATCCATTAATATATTGTATACTTGGAATGGATTTAAATGGACAAGTTGTTTCAAGAAAATTCCTCTGGATATCAACAACTGCTTGTAAACTCCACACAACTGAGTCCTATCAGTCTCATGACTTACTCTATTTTTTCCCCCTATAATTGGTACCAATTTACAGTTCTTTCAAGGAAACTTTCTAGGCAATTATGGACTTGTAATTACCTAAAAGTCTCAAGCATATAACATGAGAAGAACAAACTGGCGTTGCTTGTTACAGATACTATTACAACCCAGATTACAGATTTCATAGCTGTTTTATTGCAGAATACTTGCTTTTATGCTTTTTCACATCATGTATTAAATATGACTATAACTGTTTACAATGATTCTTGACAGACCACAAGTTAAAGTTAAATAACTTGTTTATTATAGGATAATTAAAACACACAGAAACACAGAATTCCAATCACAGTTTAAGACTTACTATAAACAATGCCTCAGCTATTGTAAAGACGGTTCAACAAGAATTTTGCAGATTATATGCTTATAATTTGCTTAGCAGTCAGAGACAGACTTAGACCAGTAATTATAATGTCTCTGAAATAATAAGAGGTTAAATCTCTGTTCCTCTGAGAGATTGACCTATAGCTACCTGATGGTGACCAGAAACCGAGAGAAAAGTAAAGACTCCAAGTGTTTGTGAAACTGGAGGGCTTGTGTGTGTGACAGAGCATGTGTGTGTGAGTGGTATATGAGTCTGTAGCAGTAACTGGTCTGACTCAGGTCAGGATGTGAGAATGTGTCAATGAGTTTAACTTGCTCCACGGTCCCATGACTGGCCTCTCGGACCACAGCGTGGAACTTCCTCGCCTCCCATGTCGGCCCCGTCCAGAAGCTGATGTCAAAGCTGAAGTGCTCGGGAAACAGGGAAAATGGGTTGAAAGAAGTCCCGGGTGATGGGCGGAGTTCAAACTGTTTTAAGAAGCGTGGGTCATGTGACCACAGCAGCCGCCAGTCGGGGAGGGAGAACAGGAGCACGGCAAGAAGGTCCAAATTTAGGGATACAGTGACACTGACGTGGCTAATGTTGTCACTTGCAATGCTTGAAAACACCTTACCAACCAAACCCATTGGCTGTGCCATCAGACGCAGACCTTCCTGTTCTGCAATCAGGGAGACCCCATATGGTGCGAGCAGTGGTTCCAGCCTTTGTCCAAGCAATCTGATTGGCTCACATTCTGAAGGGAAAACCCCTCTGAGGAGAAGCTCGTGAAAGACAGGCAGGGACCAAAGGTTGACTGGGACACTCTTGAACACCAGGCCACTAATGCCAAATAACAAGCTGGTCACACCGTTACAGCCCCCACAGGATTCCTCCTTCTTATTTCCTTCAACACTTTCATTATTTTCCTCTGTCTCCCTATGACTCCCTGCATTGTTAATCAACTCTTCTTTTTTAGTTATAAAATCTACTATCTGAGGGAGCAGTGATGGACGCAGCAAATAAAGACCACTTTCCCCTTCAGGATCAACATCGAGAGAGCAAGCAGACCTTAAGCTCTCTGCTCCTTTGCTCCTCACCCTGTCAACTTTATCTGAGGTAACACATGTGTCTGACAGAGTGTCTCGTGTGTCTGTGTGTCCCCGACTGTCCGAAAACATGAACTGATCTTTTTTCTTGTCCACAGAGGTCTGAATGTCAGAGCTGAGGTCTTTCTGAAGCAGGTGGATCCAGTAGCATTGTGTAATGTCTACATCACGGCAGCACATCTGCAGCTGTTTGGCTGTGAGGAGGAAGGGGATGTCCTCTGTCGTCATGGAGACCGGCCACTTTTCCGCCAGTCCTTCGAGAAGAAAATCTTGCACCAATCTGACAGGGTGGACAGACCCTGAGCAGAGAAATCCCCTGATGAAAGAGAGGAAACAATAAGCATGTGGTTATATAACTTTCTTTGCGTTGGTGGCTTAGTACTCAAACAGCATGAGAGCCTCTGTGTTACTGTACCTGAATATATAATCACTGATCTCAGCTGGCATATTGTACTGGACTTTCTCCCCTTCAACAGCCTCCTCCACCTTAAGCATCTGAGCTGAGGTGTAGGGAAGGCTGTGAGTAAACACATGGAGCAAAGCTTTCTCCACATGAAAGCCCTTATCCTGGCTCCTGCACAACAGCAATATCATCATTAGACTCAGTATGCAAACGCACATCAAACAGATACAGATGGACACAAAGGGTCGTTTCTACTTGTACACTGCAACACTCACCTTTACTCCTTACCTGTATCCAGTGCACTTGTAGCTCTGGTATTTCTCACTTCCAAAAGGATGGATGTCACTAAGGATTAGGTGTGCTTCTGCTGCCATGGCAGCCACCTGCCAGCTGTTGTGCCACTCTCGCCTCGGCTGGTCTGCTGGTGTCCCGCCCTGGCCGTTGCACAATGAAACATGAACCTCCCCGTCTTTGGCCAACACTTGAACACAACTGGAGGAACACAAAAAGCATTATAGCTCATTGACAGATGTGTATATATATGAAATATAAATATGTTTTTTTTTGTTTTTTTTTTAAATTTTCCATTTAATAAAAAAAGTTCACAAAGGCTAAATACTGTCTAAAAATAAGCAGCCATATATGAACTGTGCTGAAATAAAAACTCAGACTAATTTTGGTTTAAATTGGGAACTGTCTGGTCAAATAAGTACAGAATCTGAGACAGCATTTAAGGTACTCAATAGTTGTCAAATTTGGTGCAATGGACATATTGGGAAAAGAAATAAAACTTATAAAGCTAATTAGTGTATAATTTGCAGTTTATGGGGTAAACATTTATATAAAGTGCGATAAAACTGCTTTTTTAAATTAATGGTTTTAAAAATCATGTATGGACATATATGAAGCATGGTATAATTTCATGACAAAAATAAATAAATAAATCAGGGTCCGAATTGACTAAATTCCATCTGTAGTAGAATGACCCTGATTCACAATCACAAATGAAATGGATGATTTTATTTGCACTGGCTGATATGTGTGCAGATATGGCTGATGGCTGCTTGAGGGAAATCTGACAGTAGAAAATTCTGCGATACGATTGAATCCTACGGTGTGATGCAGTTATACCTGAGAAAGAAGTTTTTGAGAAGTTCTCTGTTCTTTTTAACCCCACTCTTTCTTCCGCAGTGAGGAAAATTGAACACCACATGGTCAAACAAACGGCCCTGTAGAGAGGTACATTCTCCCAGCTGTGTGCAGTCCACCCCGAAAAGCACAGTTCCACCTGAATAACAAATAGGATAAATAATTAAATAGAAAAAAAGTCTAGCCCCGGAAAAAAAAGCAACTGAGAACAAAGATTAAAGTACCCACAAACATGTACCTGAGTCCTTGATGATCTCAATGTTACTGGCTGCACCTTCATGCCGCAGTGCCTCGTCCTGATGCTGCAGACAAGTGGCCGTTATGTTGGTCTCTGTTTCAGCGTATGTCTGGCTCATGGACGCAGAAAATGAGAAGTTCCCTTCTCCCACCAACAATATGGACCGTGAAGGAGACATGTCCAGTCCACTTAGAAATGTGGCCACACAGAAAAACTCAAATCCCTAAAAGGCTGACCCCTCAAAAAAATATATACTCTCGCTTTTGAAGCGAAAGGAAGAAAGAGGCACGTAGGAGCAACAGTGACAGTGACAACCTTCAGTCCTCTTCACGGTTTTATACGATCCTAGTAAATGCACTTTTGGCAAGAAACGTCCGTATCTTGTGTTTAAGGTTGCTCTCAGCTAAATAACACAAATTATATTGACTGTGTTGTAAAACAAAGCCGTTGACCTTCTCCTGCTCTGTTCGGTGATGCAGCACATGAAAGCTAAATAATATTATCTCACCTGTAGCTGCTTGCGTTGGACGCTGTGTCGCACATACAGTAGTCCGACCTGAAACAAAACTTGCGGAACACTGCTCTATTTACCCGAGATGTCAAAGCCTCATCAAAAAAGAAAAATATATACTGTTAAGTAAGTAAGGCAAATGAAAATGTATAAATTATATATTCATAATAATTCAATTGAGTTGCCAATTGTCGGCATGTAAATAGAAGAGCGTCATTTTTAAGACCACAGAATTCGACTCATGTTTTCAGAGGGGCACATTTGCAGGGTGGCCCATCACATCTGGAGCAGGGAGCTATTTACAGCATCAGTTTATCACAGCATCAGTTGCCTTCGCATACTTGTCGTTTATTAAAGAAGAAAACCCAGCTGACAGCCTTTCTCATGTGCACTTCTCAGTTCCGCACGGGATTTTAAGGTGTCTTGATCACATCGGACGTAGGTAGTAAAACAACTAGCGCACATACAGGCATCTGTTTTTGCTGATGCTAAGGTCATGCTAGCTAACGGAATTGCTGCACCTGCACAGGAAAACAACAGACAACCTGGCGTGATGCACATAGTTGTAATCATCCCTTTAATTCAAGTTTCAAATCCAATGTAAACCAAGTTAATGACATAGCAAAAGACATTAAAAAATATAAATTTGCATTTTTAATTTTGTTTGCATCTTTGATTTCATTAACTTGTGAATAGCTGTCAGTAAGTGCAGGTTTTTGTGCAACAACAGACATTTTATATTCTGAAATATTATATTTGATTTATATTATTAGAGTCTGGCTTTAAAATTGCACGTTCCGCAGGAAATTAGACAAATAAGTGGGTGACAGCATCCTCATAAATCGCTCCTTTGTCTCATTGGGCCTTGTAGGAAGTGTTGTGCCCACATGGGCAGTGTCCTAGCCTTGTCTTCTGGTCCAGGCCATCAGAACTGGCCTTTCTCCACGAACCCCTCTCCTTCTCGCTGGGACAACCATCCTGCTCACTGGGACAGTCCGCCACGCTGGGAGAGGAGAGATGGCCGCTTACCCAACCCAGGCAGCTTTCACTCCCTCCACAGGAGCTGCAAAGGTATGTGCTGTATGTATACGCAATTGAATGCTGGATGCAAAAAGTCATCAGAACATTGAATATGTTTACATCCACCTCAAAGTTTAAATGCAGTTTGCTCTCCAAAAATAAAAGATGTATCTGTCCGACTGTAGCTGTGTTTTTATGACCCGGTCATAATGTTTCAGTAGCAATAAATTAGTTACATGTAACTCCTTAAATCTGAAAAATGAAACTCTGTATTTTCACTATCAGAAGAGGAGAATAATCAGATGATTACATGCCTGTAAATGCACCAAATGTGATATTTATGGTTTTGATATGACTGTTCTACCTATCTCCCCAGATGTTTTTCCTCAACAGATTGAGGGTGTTAAGATGCTCATCAATAAAACTCTGAGCAGCTTCTTCAAGGTGACTCTTTCGCCCACATTGATTTACATTCAATCAGTTTATTGCATGTAAAGACAATAAGGATGTAAATCTCTTGCATCTTAAAATGTTATAATGCCTGATGTTTAACGTGATTGCTTCCAGGTCAGTCATACTCTGCATCTCAGTGCTGTTAGTCCCTCATACTACCGGTTCCACGTGGAGCATCTGCAGTCTGACGATTTCAGCAAAGACAAGGTCAAGCACGAGTCATCAGATGATAAACATGTTACCACTGCTTTATCATTAATGTTTTTAGCGCTTACAGTGGAAAACAGACAGAGATATTGGCTTTGTGATTTGATAGGTTGCATATTTATCCTTCCTCATATTTTAGGATGCCCCAGCATTGATCGGTGAAATGGACTCTTCTGGTAGTCTGAACGCTCACGCTCTGTTGCATCTCTCTGAGCGTGTACGAGCCAGAACAGTGTTCCAGGTGAGGTCCTAAAATCCTTCTCTGTCCGTATAGCCATCTATCCCATACCACATTCAGTCACTGTTTCTATAAAAGTCAGTTATGAAAATCAATGCTCTTTGCTGCAAACAACTCAACATTCAAATTCTTGATTCTGTGTTTTAGACTCAGCAGTCCCAGTTTGTAACATGGCAGTTTGAGACTGAGTACAGAGGGAACGACTTCACCGCTGCTGTGACAGTAGCCAACCCAGATGTCCTCAGAGAGTCAGGTGAGAAACGACACGTGGAACGATTAGAGCCTCACCTGAGCATCAAATTAAATGTCAAATTATTTTACACCTGCATTTGTAAAAAGACACAAGCATGAATATCAGTCTTGATTTATATTGTTAAGGAAATTATGTAGTTTCCTCGATATGATATATTGCTATTAGCTTTTTAAAACCATGTCTTTTGTATCTGCCCTTAATTTGAAGTATTGTACATCCTTGCCTTATCTAATCTACTTGTATTGTATGTATCTGTGTGTGTCTCTGTGTGTATTTCTATGGGGCAGTTATCCTTGTGGCACACTTCCTGCAGAGTGTGTCTTCTGGACTGGTTTTAGGAGGGGAGCTCGTCTACCATCGGGGAAGAGCAGAGGAAGGAGGAATTCTTACTTTGGCTGGACAGTACTCACGTGAGATTTTGTTGTTATTTGTGAATCAGCTTTAAACATCTGATTTAATTTAGATGGCATGTTTTTTGTTTGTTTTTTTAAATCTGTTTTGGTTGATCCAGCAGCAGCAGCATTTCACTTTCTCTTCATGCAGGACCAAACTGGGTGGCAACGCTGAATGCCGGGAAAGGAGGCGCCCATGCTAGCTACTATCACAGAGCCAACAAACAGGTATAGCAAATACCACCATACTCTATATACATAACATATACTTTACAGCATATTGCAAAAATGCATGTGCATGTGTGCGTGTTCACCAGATCCAAGTTGGAGTGGAGTTTGAAGCCAGTACCAGGACGCAGGAGACCACAACCTCATTCGGGTATCAGATGGAGCTCCCAGAGGCCAACATGGTCTTTCGAGGTAAATTTCTTTCAAATGTCATGCTTGATGAAAACTGTTCAGAAAACATACAGAGACCTTTTTCTGTGTGTCCAGGTATGATAAACAGTCGGTGTATAATAGGAGGTGTGTTGGAGAAGCGCCTGACCCCACTCCCTGCCACCCTGATTATGGGCGCCTTTGTAAATCACAGAGGTGACAAGCTGCAAGTGGGACTAGGTGTCCATGTGGGATAATCTTCCACTAACCCCTGCTGCCATTACAACTCACTGTCAGGACCACCGTCCAGAGACCTGTTTCAGAGGCTTCATAATGACCTGCTCTTCCAAGGTTTGTCAGCCTCAGTAAAACTCTTGGAACCATCTCAGTAAAGGGGAATTTGTTTTGGGCGTTGAAGCCCAAAATGTTTCTTTAAATCGATGCATCTTATCTTGCAACCTACCTCTCAAAATGGAGGTGATGTTTTCTGATTGGGTGACAATAGGATTACACAGGAAGATTGGATTAACATTTTGAGGGGATCAACATATGTGACTTGATATAAATTCCTGTCTCCCTGAAACCAGACTGCAAGTCACCTTCAGGATAAAGGACACAGAAAGGATTAGTGGCACACTGTACTGTAAACTGCAAATAAATTAAAGTTTTATACTGTAGGTAGACACAAAGAAACTTTATGGATATAGATTGCATTAAAAGATAGTAGTTTTTTATTTCATTTTTAGCCCATTAACTAGAATTTATGTATACCTGACCTGTCTGCCGACTATATCAACAAGTTCACTGTTGTTTGTAAAACTAATACATGATTTTTCCCATCTTCCACACAGCCATTGCTTTACATTTGTGCCAGTATCATTTGAAAATCAACTTGTACAAACAGCATAGCTTGAATCCATTGCTGCCCGCAGCATTACCACATGATACTGACAAAGAAAAAAATTAAGCTGATTAAATGTTCACTGATTAATTATCTCAAGCCAGTTCCTATGAGATGATTTTCACCGACTAATACTGAGAGGATAACTCTAGAAACAAAGTGGTCAGCAGTAATGTCAGCTCTGTGTGAGTTTTAGTAAATGGGTGAAAAACATACTAAAACACCAGTATGATCACTAAAATTGTGTGTGTATGTGTGTGTGTTTGGTTGTGTGTTTGATTGTCATCTTTTTTTGCCAGCATATTAAAAGTGTGTGAGAGCACCACACGCAAACAAATCCCCAGTTCACTCGTAAGACAAAAGGTGCTCCACCATATATACTAACCCCAGCTGAGGGATGTGTGAGTGGCTATGCACTAACTCTGCTGAGCCATTACTGTACTGTATGTATATAGATGAAGGCATGTGGAAACACTGACTTGTATGCAACTTGCACTACCCACGCTGCTTCTGGGCATTTGTCCTGTTAAACATAAGAAATGTTGCATATGTATTATTTCTACATTATGTCATATAAGCATGGAGAGAAGTGGAAGGGAATGACTGTCTTTTTGGACTTAATTTAATAAAGATGTTATTTGTATTATAGTTAAGCTGTTTTGTCTTCACCGAGTGTATTAATATTTGTAGCGACATATTGCAGTTCTGCAGATATGCAGTGTACTGTGCATTCATTGTGTTTTAAAGCTCCACTATCAATTCTTTTAGTATTATATTAGCTAATGGCTAATATGAAAGGGGTCACTCCTAGTGACAAACCAAAATAAAACTGCCACATAACTCTTAACTCATCCTCAGCACCAAGCTGCTTTTAGCCTCCTTTAATTCATTCTTTTGGTTGTACTGTATATTGTTTAGAATATAGTGAACTTAAGAGACAGATATTTTTTAGGGAATAGTTAGAAACCAAAATAAAGCAAAAAGGACAGTGAATATTGGACATCTTTCAGGGCAGTAAATGAATGTGTTGCTAATGTGTTCACCATAACAACTTAGGCCATAACATGAGTTTTGTGTTCAATTAATCTTTGTGTGCCTCAAGGTGTATTTAGATAGAGAGCGAAGCAAAACCATTCCAGTTCTCACATTTTTTTGCCATGAAAAAAGAAAGTGTGCCGACTGTGAGGATGTTAGCTGTAGGCTAGCTAGCGATGCACATGACCATTTCTGTGGGAGAGCCCCTGGGCACTTTCTGTTACTGCTGTCCTGTCTCTGTCCCTTTTCATGAGGCCCCAGAATTTGGGCAAATTTGCATAAACGTGAAGCATTTTCAAACTGGCATCTTAGTGTTAGTTCGCACTGCTCTTGCAAACTTGTATCTTTGAATTAACTTTGTATACAGTTGCCTATAAAACTCATTTCGGTGTCTGAACACAGTCAGAATGACCAAAAAAACATTTAGGAAATACAGCTTTAAGATACTGCAAACCACTCAGCAGAGATTCATTAGTGGCTTTAACTTTTTAATATTGTATAAATTCCTAAAAACTGAAATTACTGATATATAGTTACTGTACATCCATATATTTTATATACAAATATATTTAAATATATTCAAATATGAGGTCTGTAAACATTTGACTTGGTGATTCTAATAACAGTACATTATCTGGCAGCATTAGCTCACAGTGGCAAATATAAAGGCAGATACTCTGCCTTTAGCAGTCTGTTTGAACTGCTGCCAATTCTCTGTTATTTGTCTCTGAAAAAAGAGAAAAATCCTTTCCCTCCTTCTCCCTTCACTCTCAAAGACTTGCTTCTTTGGAGTCCCACTGAGTTGTCTTTCTCTCGCTGTTTTTCCTTCTTTCTCTCCTCTTCCCTTTGCTGCACCTGCTGATTGATCACCAACCGCATATCCTCCTGCGACGAGATGAAACGATCAGATAACCTTTACGCTGTGCTATTTTAAATGTGTTGCCAAAAGGCATCATTTTGAATTTTATACCCCTGTTCTCAGACCCACCTGCCAGGCATCCAGCTCTTGAGACAGCGCCACCTTGTGTTTGATCGTGTTGAGAAGCTGCTGAGTTAGTGTTTCCTTCTCCTGGCGCACCGTAACCAACTCACTCTCTAAGGAACTGGACATTGATATGAAGATTAACAAAACATCACTAGTTTCATCAAATCAACAAAGGTGTTTAGCTTTACCTGTAGCTTGGCTTTTCAGGGCTGCCTCTAAATGGCTTGATTTCTTCCCTCAAAGTCTCCAGCTCTCCTTGCTGAGATTGTAGCTGCAAAGTGTGAAAAAGAAGACAATATATTTATACTCAGCTCCAGAGATCCCCTTGATCCCTACTGAAAAATATATCAGACACAGAGCATCTTTATAAAGCTCAGTATTTTTATATCTTAAAACTTATACTGTAACATATAACAATATGATATAATAATAATAATATAATATAAGTCACATCTACTTCTCTTTTATTGAAAAATCCAGAATCTATGAACATGCAAATATCTTTTTGAGTACTGGACACAAGATGTCACCCACTTCACTGAAGTCTATTATCAGTGTATGTAATATGGAAGTTTCAAGTTTCTCACCATCACACTTTTGTAAGATGGTGAAACTGGCTGGACCGTGATTGGCCCTAAACCAGATGTTATGTCACAAAATCATATTCCTATATTCGTGTCGGATTTTAGGTGAGTGCAGAGAAACTTTTCTTCTTCAGCAGATGGATTTGTAAAGGCTTCCATGTATCAAGCGCTGCACATACATAATGTTGCACAGTTAATGGTTAACCATCCAAATAAGATATAAGGAAAGCACATTTTTAAGTGAAGGACGGCTTTACCTGTATTAAAATGCAAGTGGTAAAACTACAATATGCTTAATTTCATAAATTAAGTTAAATATATTGATGTTAGGCTACATACTATCTTTTTAATGAATATAAACAGCTAATCAGCTAATTGCGCTAGTATTTCTGTAACAGCAAGGATTTTCACCCATTTCAGATATTCTAAACCCACTGAAATGGAAACCAGCATCAACTCGCTGTCTCCCCTACTCAAGGTCAATCCCCATGTTAAATTGTGTTTGTGTATGCGTGGTTATATGTTGTACAGTTCCACAGACCTTCTCTTTGAGTGCTTGAATCTCTTCATCTCTTGCTTGCAGGACTGTGGAGTGAGCCAGAAGAGCCTCTTTAGCCTGTTTAGCAGGAGACAACACAACAGTTTAGAAAGATCAGTAATTTCAAAACACTCATGAGAAGCTGTTTGTGCTTTTGATGCAAATTTGATGAAAAAGAAGGTTGGGAATTTTTTTTTTTTTTTTT
>NW_019525225.1:1200298-1335258 GCF_002814215.2 Seriola lalandi dorsalis
GGGGCAATTAGTATCAAACTAAGGAAGCATGTGAGAACAGGGTCAGAAGAAGTGCACACCAGGAAAAGTAAGACTGTGAAGTTACCGTGCACCTGTCAGTGCAGTTGCCAGTGTTTTGTCTCTGTGTGTACCTGTGATTGCTGAATTTCACTAAGCAGAGACAAAGGTTGTGTGTGAGCACTGTCCAGGATGCTCTCTTCTCCCAGGCTCAGAGATTTTTGCTGTAGAGAGCGATTCAAGGTACGCAACTCAAACACCACTCCCTGCTCCTGCTCTATCTACATATATGCACACACAAACACACATGCAGTGAGATACAGGCACAAGCACGCACACAAATCAAGAGCTTCAAACTAGTCACGTTAGTGATTTCTGTTAGTGTTAGTAATATCTCCTGTGGCTCATGATCCTCTTCCTGTTTACCTCAGGCTTTTTCTTTCAGTGTTCATCAGCCACTCATTGATCCTCACCTCTGCTTCTTTCTCTCTCAATTTCATCTGGAGCTCTGACAGTCTCTCTCTTAGTCCCTCTCTCTCCATACGGAGTCCATCACTGTCCTCCTGTGTAGCTTTTAGTTGTGCCTCCATGTGCGACAGCCGCTCCAGCAAAACTCTGTTCTGTAAAGGGAGGAGGGAAAGATAGATAGAACACAAAATACTTGTAAATAAATGGTGCAGTGAAAGTGGTGGAAGAAAGTGGTAACTGAAGTTATTGCCTTGTTTAGATCATGAAGCAAGCAACTCTGGCTGCTGGATTATGCCTCTGATGAACATTCAAATAAATGCCATTCATTTCAGCTAGAGTGCAATTCATCTAGGACCAGGTTTGATACTTATGCGTCTGAGTTTGTTAAATCTCAAGGGATTTATTCAATATTCTGCTTATATTTGCATCTTAGCAGGCAGAGCTGTACACTCGAGACTTGAACTTGAGTCAGAATCAAACCACCCAAACAGGACTTGAGATCTGATTTCAACTTGATTTAAATTAGACGTCACTCCCTAATGACTTGACCTACAATGAGACTTCAAAGCAAATACTTTTACGTCTCAATTTTTAAACAGCTACAGGAAGGCCTTGGCTTGCACACCATGAATATTTAAACATTATTCTTTGATAGGACTTGGTTTCAGCTGTATAAAAACACAAACATAAACATAAAATTGGCTCCCTACTTTCACGTCGTATTATAATTTCATACTTTGACCATGTTTGATATTTAATGCTTTTTGTGTATGACCTACATCCAGCATTCAAGATGGCATGATGTCTTCCTAACTGTCATGTCAAAACTGTGGCATTGATTTACTCATGCAAAACATTAAGAAGTGGTAAGTATACCTCTGCTTGAATATTCTTTATCTGTGTGAAGCTGATATTTCGGTTAAAAGATGATTCTTCCATCTCTTCTCTGAGGGAACGAATCTCAGTCCTCAAGGAGTGTTCCAGTGTTACAGCCTAGATGGGGAGGGAGGTGGAAAAGTTGAGAGGCTCAGTTAGTGACAAAGGATGACTCCCAAAACCTGCTAGTCTGCATTGTTCCTGTCTGTGACATGACATCACAAACAAGCGCAGACAATTCCCACACACAAACACGCACACATCCTGTCTACACCTAGATTCTGTTCATTCTAACAGCGTTACAACATAGTCATGACCTTGGGTTAATGTCTTAAGACTAACCTCTGCTAGCTGTTCAACCAATCGTTGGTTATGATTGGCTAACTGAGTCAGCTGTTCGCCCTCATCCTTTCTCTGGGCTCTCTCCTGGCTGTGATGTTGCTCCAGCTTGGCCCTCAAAGCAGTTAAATCCGTAGTCAGCTCTGCTTCTTTCTGACCAGATGCCAGTTCATTCATGTCCAGCCTCCTCTGAAGAACATGTTTCTCCTGCTGTAAAGCCTGAAATGTTAAACACAACATTAACTGGCTGCGAGGCGCCACGACGAGATCAGATACTGAAATACATGGATTTTCTGTTCTTGTGACTTTGAATGTGAAGTGAAATTTACATCTTGTGATGGTTTCTGTAGGCAGTTAATTCATAGCAGACATTATGACATGTCATTGTAGGAAAGTGACAGGTATTACAAATAACACTAACAATGGTTCTGTTCTATTCAAGTGTCCCACTAAGCTATGGCAGTGAGGCAGCCCAATACCAGGACTTCACTCATATTATTATTTACAGCTGTGTTTTTCCTACTTTCACATGTCATAATGTCTTTCATAAAAATACTTGTTCTTATTTACTTTATATCAGGGAAAGATTTATACCTCCATTTTAATGAATACATTTAAGTAACATAAAGGAAAAATACTTACAGAAAACTAGCAGTGTAATAATAAAAATAGCACAATAAAAATACTACAATTGTAACTACCTGTTTTACCACTTATAATGATAAGAATCTAAATACATTTACCTCCGTCTAATAGTTTTATCCATGTGATTTGCAGAGACAAATATGTGGGCAAGTAAAAACTTGATATTAGTAGTAAATTTCATGTTGAATATATTTGTTGTATGGTTTTTTAAAAATAGTTTTACATAATTCTATGTTTTTGTTATCTTTACTGGTTGATTAGATGGAATTCATTTAAGATGGAATAAAATGAATCTTCATAGTTACAGTTACAGACTTAGTCTTTCCAAATTTAGAATGATGGCACTGCAGGCCAGAATCACAGAAATTCAGATTGATTGTTCGTGGCAAACAGTTTTCAGTTTTCCTATTGTTCACACCTGACTATTGTTTTTAGTGATGTCAAAAAGTTTGCAGAGTTGAGGAAAAAAAAAAACCACACTATTTGCAGCAGCAGCATTCTTACCTCAATCTCCCTCTCTCTCAGCTTCAGAGAGGCTGCCAGCTCCTCACTCTTCTCCAGTAAAGCCTGTCCCAGCTCTGCAGCCAGTATCAAATCTGTCTCTATCCCTCCTCCGCTGTCATTGCTACCAGGACATGGTGCAGATGATGGGAGAGCAAAGGAGAGAGACACTGAGGAAGATGAGGACAGTGGGAAGAAGGAGTCCTCCAGGCTGGGGGAAGGAAGGCTGCTTTTCCTGGCGGTGAACATTGTTTTTGCAGGTTTGTAGGAGTCAGCTGGAAAACATCATTCCAGGTGTTGTAATCCACACTCACACAGGTGGCAGATGGACAGCTTTCTGTCCTTTTCTGTTTCTTGATGGTCTGGTCTGGAGTGGTTGAATGAATCAATTCTGTAATCCAATATGTCCCTGCCAAACTTGTTCTTCACTGTGTTGCTAATGGTCCTGATGCTGGTATCATTCAAACCCTGTCTTCTCTTTTCACAGAAAATTCTGTGGGGGAGAAATACACCTTCAGTGACACAGAAAACCACCACAAACAGATTTATTAACCGTAACTGTGGAATTCAGGACATGTATGATGACGTGTGAAAATCAGACAAGTTGTTTTCTAGTAATCTAATCTCACATGGCCTTTAAGGAGGTCTTTTGTCTGACAGGCACTTTTGTTACTCTGACCGAAATACCAGCGCCACTGTTAGCTTTGTTCTGCTCCCCTCCCTAAATTCCAAAGGCATTGTGCTCTATTATTTCCAACAAATCCAACAAAGTCTTGACTGTTCCCAGAACAGTCTCTAAAGTAATCAATTTTCACTACAATGCTTGTCCATCTGTCTTAAAAAAAGTCCAAAATGAGACTTGATAAGATGTTCCTACCACATATTGTTAATTTACAATCACTGCAGGATTATTTCTATATAAATTCTGTCTAGGTAAACTAGTCTCCCCAGCCATTTCTGCCTTTAAGCGTCATGTCACCATCTATCTTTTCACCTGTTACAGTAAAACCTGTTGCTATCATGAAACCATGCTGTCATCCCACTTAAAATCATTCAAAAGCAAAATAATGAACTCATTCAAACATGACCATGACTTTTTGATTATGAGAACTGAGAGAATCTGTTTTAATTCATGTTCTACCTGATTCTGAGGGAACAAAAATGAAGTCTGTCTTACCTGACAGTTCCCAGCCAACTCGCACGAAGCAGGTAAAGTCTTCCTGTTTGGTCAGTGTGTGTGTATGCGTGTGTGTGTGTGTGTGTGTGTGTGTGTGTGTGTGTGTGTGTGTGTGTGTGTGTGTGTGTGTGTTTGGGTGTGTTTGCACAAGAGAGGCTCAGCTGGTTTCCTTGGCAGTGGAAACATACAGTATGTAAATACAGCCAGTGGCTCCACCTCCTGAGTTAAAAAGTTAAAGGAAGCAAACAGAGGGAGGAATACACAGGGAAAATGGGAACAGTGGTGTGTCTGCAGTGAGAGTCATTGCTCTGACATCTAGTGGCTGAATAAAGTAAGGGAAAACATACAGTATATTAACTCTGAGGAATGTGTTGTTGCAAAGTCGAACACTCTGTTTGAGCGGGGGTGAAACAGGGTGACAGATGGAGAGAGGGGGATGCCAGGAGACAAACCAGAGTCTGTCTAATCTGACCCTCCTCCTCCTCATTCCCCATCCTGTTTACCTGCATGAAAGTTTTGAAAGGAGCTCTGTGTGTGCGTGCGTGTGTGTGTGTGTGATTGTGTGTGTGTGTGTGTGTGTGTGTGTGTGTGTGTGTTTGCATGTGTGTGTATGCGTGCGTGCGTGTGTGTGTGTGTGTGTGTGTGTGTGTGTGTGTGTGTGTGAGGTAGGGGGTAGGGAGAGTAGAAAAGGGGGCTGCTGTCATTAGGCTTCCTCCTCTGATACAGCAGACAGACAAAAGGGGACCAAAAAGCCCACAAGACGCTCACAGAAACATAAAATAAGACCTTTGGATCAGTAAGTGTGTTCACATACAGACATGCCATGCAAACTCTGGCTCGCTCTTTCAGTGTGGCTTCTCCTGCCAACCTCTGAAGCTGGAAGGCAGATGCCTAAACTTGCTGGCAAGAAACTCTGCGCTGACTCCGAATGCAGCCGTAAGTAGGACACTCACAAATTTCCCTTTACTGCCTATGACTGTTGTGCCTAGTAGTTCACTATGTTGTAATCATGTTATACAACTGTTGGTAAATTTGAACAGCTAATACTCATGCAGAATGTTTCAATTTGCATAGCAATATGACAAATATTTGCAAAAGTCCTCTCTATGATGCCTTCTGTCCTTCCCCAACTCACATCTCCTTTATTCCTTCTCAGACCCTATCTTGATAGCTCGTGCAGTGCAGGACTACTACCCTGGAGACTGCAGGTTCATCCCCATCAGACAGGGGCAGCTCGTCTATGTCTATGCAATGCTGAAAGACAGAGGGAACCTCTTCTGGGCTGGCAGTGTGAGTAAAACACACATGTTTATGGGATAATATGTATTGCTAACGGTGATGAAGACGTGACATATCCGTATGCAGCAGTAACATTCACCTCGGCAAGTCATGCTGTCAACAACTTTCATCTGTATCATCTGTTTGCAGGTACAAGACTCGTATTACGGACAACAGGAGGCTCGCATCGGCCACTTCCCCAGCAGCGTAGTGGAGGAGATGCATCCTCTCATGCCAGCTAGCACTGAAGTCACAACTACTGTAGGTGAACACGCACACACACACACACACACACACACACACACAAACACACACACTACATATATGCATTATACAATGCTTTCTTCTAATTCTACGCCTCTTCTTTTTTGTAGAAATGGGACTTCTACTGTTACTGATGATGCCTTTACCAACAAAGAGAACGACCCTCGTGTGAACTACATTACAAGATAACTTTTTATTTGGTATCATATGATCTTACACACATTGTTGACAGTATATATGTACCGGTATATCGGCACTGCTGATAATCTGAAATTTAGGCAGATATGGGCAACAGCTCTGCATAGCAACAAATGATTGTAGAATGTAATCAGATTGTAGAATCAGGATTTTCAAACACTGAAACAAGAACCATTGTTGCTAATGGTTTGTATTTGACTCCTTTTGTCTGTTTTACTGGTTGATAGAAAAATCTCCCAGCCCACATTCTCTGTAATACTCCTTCATACAGTTTATATCTGTGTTGCAGGTATTAAAAGGCATTAAATAATATGTTTTTTTGTTTTGTTTTTTTAAAAAGAGACAAATATAAATTGGGCATATTTTTACTCCCCTTCTTTTACTACAACTACTATTTTTTCTTGTAAATTGAGAAAAATATTCCCGCAATGTCAACTGCTAAATGTACAACAATGAACAGGTTTTCTCTCCTAATTACCTAATTAGATCAAAATGAATTAGGGACATTCCCAATGCACCGACAGGTTATAACAGTGTCAGTGTTAAAATCACTGTATTTGCATGTTGGCTAGTAGTCTAGTCTAGACCTGACAAAAACAAATAAAAACCTGTACCTGTAACCTATGTTGTTATGTGAAGTTCTTTCAAAAGCAGAAACACTACACAAACAGAAAAAACACACTATAGATTTTGAGTTTCAACGTTTATTCTATTTGATCTTTTCTTTGTTAATATGCCAAAGGGTTGTTGCCAATATGAAGGGATGATGGAGCTGTAATTCTTGCATCTACAAACACATATGCACTCACTCTCTCTCTCTCTCTTTCTCTCTCTCTCTCACACACACACACACACACACACACACATTAACATTATCCTTAGCAGCTCAGAGGTCATGCTCCCCAGTGGATAAGGAGCCCAATGATAAAAGTTGTCTGTCTCGAAACATCAGTTCCTCCCTTGTCCACTACTTTCCTCCTCCCTCCCACTCATTCACCCTTTTTCATCCTCTCAACAGAGTACACACCTGGTCCCAAGTCCTGTGTTGGCTTTTTTAGTGAACAAACTAAAAGTAACTGCATATGCCTCCAGAGAACTCATTCCTCCTCACACATACAGAAACCAACACTATTCTCAAAGAATAACCAGAGCACAGTTGGCATCTTTCTCATACCCACTCTGACAGTACGTTGTAATGTAGATACAATCAAGTTTAACAATTTTAGTCTGTTGCCATCTTCACTGGACAATTTTTAGAGGAGGTCTTTACATTTCCACTCCTTATATTGACTTTATTTAGCATTTCCCAGTAAAAGTAATAGATGCTGCAAGCTAGGTTAGGTTAAATATAACACATGCTTACAATTTTGTCACTAAAGTGCACGTCCTGTATAGACATTATGTGTTGTATAACATACAACAACAAATGCCAGATAAAGACAGGAAATGCCTTTAAAACTATGAATACATGCCCTTTATGTGCCACTTACATGGTGGAGTGAATATTTTTGGCACAGAGGTATGGTTTAAAGAGCGATTCTGTAGGCTTTTGATAGAAAAATTAACTCTCAGGAGTTAATTATCTTGCAATTCACCACAGTCTGTCTATGAAAAACTTAAATGTCCTGTCAGACTCTGTTACATGGGCTCAACATATTAGTCTTTGGTTTTAACGCACCATTGTCTTGCTGAGACATCAGGATAATAGGGAGTTAGGAGTTAGATACTGGTTTATTAGAAGGCACTTGCACTTATAGATATCTAGACATGTATGCCCCACCTATATGTGTGCTGAACTCCCAACAAAACTGTGACAGGTTAAATATAAAAACAGGTGGCACTTGGGGTTAGTAGTGAAACAGTGTCAGGAGCGTCAGGCTCTACTCTACATTTTCTGTTTCTGTGTTCCATCTTCACAGGAAATGGGAATACTGCGCTCTTGGCCCGCTGATGACCGAGGCGCCGTGATTGTCAGCACACCATCAGATGACAGGCTGGAGGTGACATCAGCACTTGACACACCGGCAGGAAGCCTATACTTCCTCAGAAACTCTCTCGACACAAAGCCATGGTCATCCTGGAAACAGAGTTAGTAAGTGTATCAGCAAAGTGTCACCAAATCAATATCGTTTGAACATTTCTGCAGATCTCTGTAGTCCCTCTAACCTGTCTGTCTTCATGTTTGGCGTGTATTGTGATGAACTCGTCACTGACATTGACAGACAGCTCGTCAGGGGAGAAGTGCTTCACGTCCAGATAAATGACAAAGCGATCCCTTTCCATGCGCATCTATATACAGACGGTGCAGCCGTTAGGAGCAGTACTGAGAAATAAGTCAGCTGGGCATAAAACTCACATGAGCTTGTTATTGTCAACTCAGTGCAAGACTCATACTTCTAAATTATATGGAGAGTGCCATCAGTGGAAGAGGATATTCTTCAGTGGTATTTTTGATTTAGTAATTTCAAATCATCAAACCGAATCTCACAGATTACATTTCTGTTCAGAGATCTGTCACATGACATCAGTGTATCAGTTTTACCCCTGATTTTATGATAAGTGGTGTTTGAAAAATTGCTAGTAATAAGTTTTCAGACTGCAGTCATTTCACATAAGACAATTACACAGTTAACAGATGAATTTTACTTTACCTCACTGTGTCCATTGTCAGGCGAGTTGAACCAGCGCATGAACGAAGGGCGTATCCAGGGGAAAGACCAGGAGAAAGGCCAGATCAGGGGCCAGTCAGCGAGAGGTTCTGCCAAGGAGGGGTCAGGGAGCCGATGTGGGAAGGCCCTACGGTACCAGGGATACTGGATGGGGATATCCATGATGAGATGCCAGAAGAGATGAAAAACAAAACGATGGGTATGAGGGAGATTGAGTCTTGGTTTGACTTGGTTTGAGATGGGTGCTGCTGTGCTCTCCTCCACCGCATTTATAGGCCTTTCCCTCCCATCCCACCCAAGCTATCTCTGCTCACATCCTCTGTATCCCCCTCCCCTCCATAATCTCCAATGCACACTTGCATAGTGACTCTGCCAACAAGCTGATTTTTCTGGAACAATGATGTCAACTGTTTATCACTCCATTGCCCTCATTGTTTCATCTGTCTGACTGTGACTGGTTGTCTCTCTCTCTTTCTCTCGCTTTCTCTCTGTAACTCTGTGTCTCTGTCTCCCCCTTCTCTCGGTCATGAGGTGACACTGGCTCGGAGTACTGCTGATGCCCCCATACTCATTCCCCAGGAAATACCCCTGTCTGGTGTGTGTGTGATTTTGTGCGTGTTTGTTTGAGGAATAGCTGCCAGAGCATTAGCCTGCTGTGCTCCGAATGCCAGAAGCTTTAGGTTTGTAAGCAGAGTGGAAGTGTGGTTGAATGGGAATTGATGAGTTTGTATGGGAGAGCATTAGGTGACACTCTAAGCATGTATCATTTTGCTATGAGCTCAGATGAAAAATATGAAGTCCTTTCCAACTGTGCAACATTTGTACCAACCACATTTCTTTCGGTCTCTGCCTCTTCCTCCCAGTCATATTGTCTCCAGAGTAGGAGAACTGTTGAATTTGTGTTATCTGCAAGCACAGAGATTCAACAGAAACATTCAAACCATCATGCAATCACTGTTATAGTGCCTTTATGTGCCTTGATGATGTCATGATTTTTGTCATGAAGTACAAAAGCCAGATTCAAAGCAAGTAGACCTTTTAAAGGTGTGACAGCTATGTAACAATTAGGCTACAGGGTAATTGTAAATGCTAAAACATAGTGTAACAGTAGCACAACAATCACAAGAGTCAACAAGTCAATGAACTGACCAATATACAGCAGTATCTGCAGTTTGCCAGCATTAAACAGTCGCTATACTGGTCACACCAGACCAAGACAGATTTGGCAGTAAAACCCCTGACTGTAAAGTGAGAAACTGTCTTATTGATTATAATGTAGCTTTTGATTTGTAAGAGAAAGAATGTGTTTTTTTTGTCTTTCAGAAGTTACATAGTGTTTCTTTAAACACGAAACTGCTTTTGTCTGATTCTACAAAATACAGCCTGAGAGTTGAATTTGTGGGTCTGTTGTGTTTTTAAACAGAACTTGCGTGTGAGTTGCCCTGCCTCCTCTCTCTTTTGCGTCGTTACCATGGTGACATGCCTCAGTCGCTTTGAGCTCTTTGTTGTTGGATATAGTAGCTAACAAAAATATGTTGGTTTGTTAAAATTGTCTTTGTGACCACAGAAATGGACTTACCGGCTTCATATTACGGCATAATTGATAAAAGAAACCCAGTCATTTCAGCTTTTGAACGGGACATTAACTCGTTTATGACACTGATGAGACGAGTCGTTTCTTCAAGAAGTCAAGACAACGGCTCTAATGCTAAAGGGTAAGATGTTAAAAGCCAAGCTAACTTCAGCTAATACAAGTTAACGCTAATTATTAACGCTAAACATGTAGTTTATTTCACTTATAGACTGTCAGTCTTACAGTTACTGACAGTCTAAAAATCCCTCATATTAAACAATGTTTTTACGTTAGCAAACTCACAAGGCCAGGCTTGACTTTGTTGTAATGCTACTGAAATTTTGACGATTCTGGGCCCCTGACCAACACAGCAGTATTAAGAAAGTACGCTTTCCTACTTTCCTAATTTAAATTTTAATGTAAATTAAATGTAAATCTAATTGTAAGTTTATTTTTAGTAATTTGGAGTTCAGACTGTTGGTCAGACAGAAAAGCATCGTGAGGGTTTCACTTTGGGCTCTGGGTAATTGTGATGAACATTTCCAATTGTTTTAAGGGTGTTTACAAACAAAATAATTAATTGATTAATTGAAAGTCAGTCTAAGTACTTCCTCTGCAGCTGCATCACAGCAATGAATGAGTAAAGCTAGTGGTAGTGATTATGAACTATTAGATGCACTCATTCTTGCCAAAATGTACAAGCAGAATTTTTTTTACATTTTCTGAATTATAATCAGTGGAGTTGATTGCAAAGAGGGCTCTAGTCTGATAGTTGGAGTGCCATATAGATACACAGTGTATGGAACAGGTACTCCAACTTTGGAATAGATTTTATATTACATACATAGTGAATCAGCAATATTTTAGTGTCCTTTTTGCCAGTCTAGTTATAGATCTATTTTAACATTAACCTGTTTTCAATTTGATTGTCATGATTGTCATTTTGAAGGATTAAAATCCTGGTGGAGATATGGAGAAAGTACAAACATCGACTGCCCTCAAGGTTGTACCAGGAGCGCATGTTGCAGATTGCAGATTTTCTCTATGGAATAAAGGTAATTCACAGTAGCCTCAATAATACCAGCTGTTATGTAGTTTCCACAACTGAAGTTGATTGCTTTACCGACAAAATGTTGTGTTCCATCAAAAACTAATTCAGTCCTTGCTTCATTATTTTATCACTCCACATAATCAGGGTGGTGAAAGGAACCCTGGTCAGTATTGCTTGCTGTGCATAGTATGCTTGTTAGGATATTAGTCATTCAGGTGAAGCTGCTGCCAAATGCTTTAGGTTAATAATCATTGTAATTTATGTCGTAATGTGATAAATTTAAGTTGTGCTATTAGTTGCTGCACATATACAGTTTGTCTTGTCTATTCTACATTAACAACCTCTTGTACCACAATGTTGACTGCTACTGCTTGCTTCTTTCCCCTTCTTAGACTTCATCAGTACATAACTGCTGTAGCAGCTGAGTGCTGGTCCCATAAATAGCCAGTTAATTTTTTTACTCCTGCAAAACTGACTGCAGGAATTGGCCAAGATGTCCTTTGCACAGCACATATTTATGGTTGACATTAAGTTATTCTTCCCTATCCTCTTTGTTTGTAGTTGTACCAATTGGCTCTTTGGCAGGGCTACACTCTCCACCTACTGCAATTCAGCACAGTGAAAATAACTGACATCACAGATGTGGACCACTTCATGGCCTGCTTCTTCCCTGAAGGTTTTGATACAGACAAAGATGCCTTTGCCTTGAAGGTATATGGTATTATGCAAGCTTGTCTGTAGTTTGTCTTTGTGTGGTATGTTTGACTGCTGACAGTCTGACTGTGAAGTGAAAAATGCTTATTCTATTTTGTTATTTTTGTTCATAAGAGATGTTGTCATGTGGAGAGAGGTCATTGATATTTTGAGACGTTTGTACGTGAACCCTGATATACTGTATATATGGAATGTGTTTGTGTGTGTGTGTGTGTGTGTGTGTGTGTGTGTGTGTGTGTGTAGATCCGTGCAATGCAGGGCTCTGCCCTGTGTATATTTGAGCTGGAGAAAAGGCACAGCGTCCTCAGCCAGAAGGGACTCTGTAAACTGCTGCGTGTGCTGAACTTCATCAGGATAATGATGCAGGCTTTTCAGCAACATGAACACCTCTGCTGGCAAATATATAATGGTATATTTGTACAACTTATGTAATTTGTTCAGTGTTTGATTTTTGTCTGACAGAAAATTTTGAAAAACTATTTGAGTTGTGAAAGGGAAAGAGAAGATTTTGATAATGTGCCCAGTATAGAGGGCCTGTGACGTTCCAGATGCAAGGATTGTATCCACTAAGTTAACATTGTGAACAAAGCTGATGCCGTCAGAGTAACAGGTTAACCTTCCAAGAGTACCCTGTGATTCCTGGAAATATGTTAGCACAAGAACAAGATATAGTGAAAATTACATAGCATGCTTCAATATAAGTAATGATAGTTCATCTGTTATTAGAGTGAAGTAAGAAATTATAGAATTCAACTGTATTTGATGTCATATAGCAGAACTAACCTCTTACTATGCATCTCTCTATATTTCTTTCTCATCTTTTCCAGGTTCATTACATATCTACACCATCTGTCGTTATCTGATGGCCATGAATTGTAGTGCACAGGTACTCATAGATAGATGATAGATGGGACGTATAGTACTGTATATCTTGTTTCAGCTGTTACAGACTATTCATCCTCTAAAGAGTCTTTTCAAAAGGTTGTTTTTGCCATGCCACATCTGATACACTCTAAAGGGAAAGATAGAGTGGATGAGTAACTAATAGTACGTGATGTGTGGTTTGTGCTAATTATGACTGAAAAACTATGAGTTTTGGAAAGTGAGTTTGATTGAAGTGTGATTCACTATCTTTTGAACATTGGCTGGTGTCCTTACCCTCCTTCTGGTGTGTTAGGATTTAGGTTAGTATTGTATAGGGTAAAGTACATATATGGTATAGTATAGGGTAAGTATTGTGACTAAAAAAAGACAACATGCAACTCCTAAAACTGAGTGGTATTTTTACCCCATGAATGATGTGATACAACCAGAAATTATTGTGAGTTATATTGTGCATATAATTGTCTGAGTGTCACTCTTTAGAATACTTTATGCCACCATTTGTGATCTGATTCAGGCACTGGAGTACCTTCTGTGGGCAAGCATCAGTTTTGAGCTCTCCATTCCACTGATGACTGCGAAGTATCTGCCATGGATTGTCACACTCTACTGTGCTGTCTGTCACTGTTACTATGACAACCAGGCTGCAGTGCAGGCGGAGGTGAAAGACACACATAATATGCATCCAGACACCTACAAACACACAATCATCATAATGTCAACAGACTATTCACAGACTGATAATAACAAGTTATAAATACCAACGTACACCCTTTCTCAATCTGTCTGCAGTTTTCCGATAGCCAGTTTTACAGCAGTTTACCTGGTGTTAATATGCTGAATTTTATTATATAGTCCTAATTACCAAGGATTATATAATAAAATTCTGCTTTGATGTTCATGTATTTGCTGTATCAAGATTTTACTGTTTCAAACACATAATTAAATAATACATTCTCCATGTTAATATAGAATACTGGTCACAGGTTTATTATGCATGGACATGTTGAATGAATATTGAAGTCACATAGAAAAGGTTCTGATTTCTGATTTTTTTTTCTGCAAGTCCTATTCCATATTTGTGGAGTTGTTTGTGTGTCTCCAAATACTTTCAGGAATTTTCCAGGAGAGCCCTCGGAAAAATCAATGAGCTAGCAGAGCTGGAGGAGCAGAGTGAAGTTCCTGCCACCAGAGAGACTCAGAGAGCTTATAAAGAGGCGTCTATCAAGGCAGGAGCCTCCTCTCATCAAAACATACTCTTACTACTGTTACTGTGATAAAATATAGAGTAGATATCATTTGCATTTCTCACTGACAGTGAGTTTCACAGTCAGGAGAGAAAAACATTAAAAGGATGTAAGGAACATGTAGTGCATGTAAATATAAAACCAAATACCAATCTACATATATAATCTACACATACAATGATAATAAATTAAAGCACTATGTGAAGTCCAGTGGACACTGCCCAAGCATGAGAAGCCACATTCCTTCTTTCTCAACTCATGTCTCATTAGCATTAAGTGGCTCTGCATTCATAACGTCTTTCTCACTGAGAAACCTCTCGGTGTGTAACTACAGCAGTGTTCAATAGCCCCTGCTGTATGTATGAATACAGACACATACAGATTGTTGCCTTTTGTAGATGTATAGATTTCGTGACTTGTGACTTTCTGATCCCAAGTTAACAGTTTATATTTTTACATTTGCCTTTACAATAGTGATGTGGTTTTTTTTGGTTTATCAAATTAAAAGTGATTGAGATCTTTTTTTTCCAGCTGGGTGCCATGATGTTCAAGCGGGCAGTGTATGAGACCAGAAGGAGAACCAAACCCACGTTCAGAGTCAAAGCCAAAAGCACCCTTAAAGACATGCCTAATGTAATTAGATCCACTTTAATGATGTGTCATCATACTCAGTGTTAAATATCAGACTTAAGTGTACTGTCAATTTAAAGGACATATTTTATGTGGTAGACCATCCAAACACATGCTAACTCCTGTTAAATTATTAAATAAACAGTTTACTTTGCAGTTTTTTAAGCCTTACTTTACTGTATTTATTATAATGGACTGAGGCTCAGGATGTTTGCTTAGGTTGTAGGCTAATTTTGTTCTTGTTACATTACCTAGAATTGTATGTCTGACTGCATCTACTTTAGGTGCCATGGCCCCGTACTGCAACAGAGCGTACGCTAATGGGACTGTTTGACAACAGTGCAGCACAGTTCTTGGGCATCTTAGAAGCACTTTGGGACAGCAGCAGACAACCACTGCAAACGAGGATGCCAGATGAACCAGAGCTGCAAGAAGTGATCCTGGAACTCCTGTCTGCTGGCATCAGTATATTATCTGGTTAGTAATACGAACACATAGCAGAAAAACACTCTCTAGTAATTACAGTAAGTATGTGATTAAGAGCAAACATACAGGTGCAGCAGACGCTTTAGATGTAATTGTTTAAATGTAATTGGGTATTTAAGGTGTAGAATGTTCACTTTATATATTAAGTAATGAGCTTGTGTAACGTGTTTTGTTTCTGTATGTTAAGGAGTAACAACTACTAGTGAGCAAAGGTATGATGACCAACCATACATGTGTCTTAGTACACTGACATCGACATCCACTCTAATGGATTCAGCCATTGCAGGTTAGTCTTCTTTGTCCTTTTTTCTTACATTACCATCAGCATGTTATACACCACTTTATGATGCAGTGCAAGGTGTTTGTGTTGTGCAGTGGTTTGGAAAAATTGTGTCACAATGATGTGATGTTGTGTTACTAGGTGAAAACAAAGTACCCATCATGTCTGCAGTGAGGTTCATTAAGCTGCTATTTCAGTACAAGGAGCCAGATGCATTCACTGAACTTGCCAAAGAGATGCTACAGGTTTTGTCTGTGAGTGGCACACAAGCAATCTACAGCAATCTCATTATTCATAAAAAGGGGAATACATTCCATCTCTATCAGTTCTCACTTTTGTATTCTTGTGTTTCCAGTTTGAGTTTAATGTGTGTTGTTTTTCTGAATGAGCTTGACTGTGAGTCTCTTTTTGTCTCTCTGTATCAGGGTGTGGAAGGTCAGTCATTCAGGAAGGCAGAGATGGAGCTTGCTTTACTCGACAGTTTCAACAATCTGCTGTGTTCCCAGAGGAGCCGTCCTAAAGATGACAACGTGATTGATGGTAGCAAAAGTAAAATTGTGCAACATATAGGCTTCTAAACCTTTTTAGATAAATTGATTGATTAATAGAAACTGGGTTTTGTCCACAATATCTTCTCGTAATTGATTTATTGTTGATATCCAGACTTCATTAGTCTTTTGGCGTCTTTTCTTTGATTGCTTGTGGTTGCCTTCGAACAGAAAGTATTTTAAATGATAAGGGGCACTGTTTTATCTTAATCTGGTTAATGCCTGTTGAATATTAGCTAACATGCTTTGAGATTGTTCATAACCTAGCATTATGTTCTAATAAGGTGTTTAACACTGGCCCTCAGTTACTTGATTACAAAATATCCAACACTTATTTCAGCTGTGTCTGAATTTTAATGTGAGTTTGGTGTTTGATGTTTCCAACAGACAGACACATGTCTTCATTCTCAATGAGTGATGAGTTCATTTGCCTGGTAGACACCCTGCACAACACAGTTTGTGGCTGCGCTCCTGTAAGTTTCCATATTGTGTATATGCTTGTGTTGGGGTTGATCTGCGAGTAGGGTTCAGATAAAAATTTATTTATATAGCGCAGTACTTTTTAGTCTGTGTATGTGTGTGTTATGTATGTATGTGTGTGTGTTTTTGTAGGAGGTACAGCCAGACAGGGAACTGGTTTTGGAAGTTTTTTTATTTATCTGGGGTAAAGTGAAGGTGGTGATGCAAAGGGATAAGCTGCAAAACCCAGAGTTTACACACTACCTCGAGAAGGTTGATAATTACGATAAGGTACGTATTTAAATAGGTAAGCACGGTTGACTTTTTCATCTACAGTGACCATAGATTTTCTTATCAACGCAGTTTTTAGAGACTTATTTCTGTGTGTGGTATTATTTTTAAACATATTTGCAGTGGCTGTGGTGTCTATCTAGGCTGTGTGAGGTGGCCTTTGCCTCTGATCTGGCAACTGTGGACTGCATAATGACAACAGAGATGATCTACACAATGGCCATACTGCTAGAGAGTGCAGCTGAAAGCAGTAATCAAACACAATGTCCAGGTAAGGGATAAGGTTCCACCATATGCCCTTTCTCGGTCTGTAGGACAGCTGAAATCACTTTTGTGCTTGATCGTAATAGAATTTCAGTCTTGTATTTGACATCTGGGAAACTTCCACCATAGTCTCTCTCTCTCTCTCTCTCTCTCTCTCTCTCTCTCTCTCTCTCTCTATCTCACACACACACACACACACACATACACACACACACATTATTCATAATATGCAGTATATACAATGTTTTCCCAACCATAGTTATGACAGTATGATTATTCTAATGTCTTTTGTCTAGCAGCTCCTGAGGCAGACAGTGATGCCGTGAAACCAAGCCCTTTCTCTCTTCTTGAGGTATGTGAATGGTTGAACTGTATAGCATCAAATTATACTTCCATGTATTGTCAAGGTTAAAAAAAAAAAACAGTATTCTGTGTATGGTTTTTCAAAAATATTGCAAACTTAAATGCATTGTACAATATGTGTGTCTGTATGTGCTTGCAGAGTTCAAGTACAGAGATGCTTCAGAAGGTGTGTGAGTTGGTGAGGAGAGGTCTTAAAGCATTGGCAAAGGGCGTAGATACACAGCTAACCCAAGATTGCTCAGCAATCACTGACTCTGCTTTTATGCAGGTAGGCAGTCAACCTGTTCAACACAGTAAAACTTAAGTGTTCTAAGTTCTAAACCAGGCGTTGCCTTGAGTTTGATCTCAGTACTGTATATACATTAAAATTATAAATAAATCAGTATACAGTGAGAATATACAGTGGTTGAGTGCTGCTAAAACCTGTTTTGCTCTTGTTCTGATAGAAATTTTGTCCCCTCCCTCCATTGACTCCTTCCCTATCAGAAGAGGGAAATGAGAAAGATGAAATAAGTAAGAAGGAAAAAGAAGAAGTGGAAACTAAGGCTGATTCAGATATGAAAAGCTCTCAAGACACTCAGTCCACACGTGTGCCTCTGCTGGCCACAGACCTTCATCTAGAGCTAGACATCATCTACCACAGAGCTTCCCTCAAGTTACTGCAGCTTAATGCAGGTCAGACTCACTATCGCACTGACAAAATTACTCATCACTCATTAATTACATTGAGTTTGTACTCCATTTTACATTAATAGAAATGATGAAACTTCCTGCTCCTGCATTTGATGATTCACAAACAGAACTTAGTTGGTGTAAATATTCCAAAAGAATATCGATTTAAAAATTAAATGTCTATATCATGCCTAGTTCCAGACACAAATAATGGGTCTAAATAAGTGGCTTCTCCTGATACTTTCATTCTTGTGTCTAGTTGCAGAGTCTGAACTGTTGGATCGGATCAAGAAGAACAAGGTGTCCAAAGCTCTTTTTCTGGTCCAGAAAGCCTTACTGGTGTACAACAGCATGGGACCAAATAAGAGCAGCAAAACCAAGAGTCTGCTAGAGGTTACATGTGCATGATTCATACTTTGTTAGACACACCCACAAATACACATGTAATGTTAAAAAAAGCTGATATCATCTCATGCCAGCTGTTGATATATTTCCACATAATGTTATGAAAAATAGTAAGTAACACTTAAGACAGAGCCATTATCCTGTTAATAAGGCTTAACTGTAATAAATGCTCTCTTGGTTCTGGTGGTATCTCCGGTTACATCTTTGACTGAAGGCCTGCTAAATAATGAAATCAACTAGTGTAGTCAGTTTTTGGACTTTAAACCTTCACTTAGAGCCTCAGTGGCACATTTAATTTCAGTACATACTGTGTAAGTATGGTGTCAGACTCAGATGTAGCCACTTTTATTAAGGACTGGTGATTGAGTTGAGCTTTAAATGTAATGAATATTCAACTGGTTTGTCCATGTGTTGTGTTTTTGCCAGGAGGCTTCCATCCTGATAGAGAAAGCAGGAGTAGAGGAGAGACGACTGCATATCTCCACCACTTCTAAGACACCTGCTGAAAATAAAGACAAAGGACTGAAGGAAGAAGAGGAAAACCCTCCACCTCCCCCCATCCTACTCTCACGCACTGACCATTCCTTAACTTTTGCTCCAGCAACGTATAATTTGGAGGGACAGGTGAGATCTGATTTTAATTATGTGATTGTTTTACTAATCTAACAAGTCGCAAATAATCCAACGCAGTTTATATACTTTTCATCTTTCTCTTTGTACCTTTTTTTCTTTACAGGTGTGCTGGTACCAGCTTTGTGGCCGTGCAGCTGAGGGTATTAACCAGAAAGTCCGCCTTGGAGACTGCAGCCTGCCAGGAACTGGAAATATGGTACAATTGATTTCTTTCACAAATAGTGTCAGTTGTAGTGGGACTTGACCTGATGTATGTTGTGATATAAGCCCTGACTTTGTCTGTTTCCAGGTACCAGCAGTATCTGGTGAGTGTGTACTGAGTGTGGAGGGGCTTGTTCCCAACCAGAAATATGTGTTTGCTGTTGCAGCCTACAACAGCCAGGGAAAGCTACTTGGAAACACCATAGGGGCGACAACATTCCCACTGCTGGCATCCATGCCTGTACCACTGCTTTCCACATGGGCTCACTTGGCTCAGGTACACAAGTCTCTACTTGGTACTAATATGTCACCTCACCACACCTATCACTTGTTAGGTTCAGGTGCTACTCCTGGGAAAGAACAGCAGAACCTTTGTCCAACACTTTCATTCTAACATATTTGTAAATCTTACCTCATTTGGGTGTAGGGTGGAATAGAGAGCCTTTAGGCATGATAATGATTAACACTGACTCACACAGCTGTGTTCACTATCAGGATATTGGACAAGGGAAAAGACATAGCACTGCAATACTGATACCCACAGAGCCAGAGAAAAATCAGGATTATGGATTATGACTTTTTTTGACTCCTTCTTCAGGCAGCATTTCAAACAGAAAAGTATGCCTTAGCAAAGAGAGCCTGCAGGGAACTGTGGAGCCACTATACCTTCCCTGACCCTGGGTCCCACAGTACACAGGATAGACTTGCTACCACAAGGTAAGGAGGGAAACACATCCACACAGTTCAGGTAAAGGAGTCTGTATTTCTATGCATTTGCTTATTTCTATCATCTTTCCATATGTTTCCCTCTCTGTCCCCAATTACCATGCTAAAGGCTGCATGAACAGACCGTACAAAGCTCCTCTTCTCACCTGTGTCAGTTGTTCCTCACTTCCATCTTCATTGAGACAGAGATCAACATTCAGCAGGGATCGCTCTACTGTAACTCATTCAGTGACAATGGGCCATTTATCTGGGAACAGGTAACAATTTAATCTAGATTGAGAAGTATATACATATTTGTCAAATTATATATAAAACAATAACATATAAGACTGTAAAACTGTAACATATAAGAAGTAAGGCCAAACAGTTTGTTTGATAGTTACTGTTGATAGTGGCATCACAAGTGTTCTTGTCTCTTTTTTGCCTTTTTGTATTGATGTGACCAAAGGTGAACATAAATAACATAAATTAATAATATGTGCTTGTGTGTATGCAGGAAGCCAGACTGGCAGAATGTGAGCGAATGCTGGTGGCTATGGACTTGGCAATGTACTTAAATGATGGCATGGCTGCCGTGCAAGCTGTAGTAAGCTGTTATGGCCTTTTGGCACCTCTAATCTTTCATCAGATCCAATGCAACCCTGTGGTACAGGTATGCAATAACCATATCATACAAGTCTTAATATTCTGTTTTACAAAGGAAAACTTCACTTTTTTATGATGTAGCATAATACAAACTACAAATAATTCATAAGTGTGTGTGTTTGTGCCTGTGTTCTGATGTTCAGGTGCTAAAAAAATGCTTGATAGTTTTGGAGGAGAATTCAGGTCTTCTCAAACACAAATGGACTGGAAACATCTCAGAGTCATTTATGCACATGATAGCCTGCATCACCTACTACTTGTCAAAGGTGCGTCTGCATGTGTATGTGTAAGGTTTATTCTGTTTATGTGTGTGCACAATAAAAGTACTTCCAGTCATACTTTTATTTACATTTTACATATTTAACCCGTCCTCTCATCCACAGTAACTTACATTTCTCAGATATCCCAAGTGATAATTAACCCGGAGCCTTGCTCAAAATAATTTCTCTTTCCTCATCCTCCCTGACCAGACATTACGTGCGCTGAGGGAGCATGAGATGGCTTTTGCAGTTATGGACTGTGGTCGCAGGCTGCTCCAGGAGGTCTACGATGCCCAGCGGCAAATTATGAGACTTGCCAGTGAGGCTGTGGGTGTAAGGAAGAGTGGAAAAGTGATTTTTTTTTCATGATTTTTCCTCTTAAAATGATAATAAATCATGAAATTAATACAATTACCCAATATATTTTCAGATTTTTTACAAAAGACTGCTATATTTTTAGGTGATGTTATGATATAAAAAATTCTTAATACTCATCAACTGAAGAATATCTTGCTCCACAGTTCTAGTATCTGTGTGTTTCTTTGTGTCTGTGCTGTCTAAGACACATCATGCTGCAGTCAAGGGTGAAATAAGTCTTCAGCTGAAGGCACTGTATGCGAAGAACAAGAAGAGACTCACATCCGAAGCAGCGCTAACCGCAGACAATGGTAACACAGGCATACACACACTGGTCTCATTATTTTTTTATTTCATCTTACACAAGATGGTGTGTATAGCAAGAAGTTGACACTTTCTGACTTTTTACTTGTGAGGATTACTTTTCTTTCAAAACTTAAACAAAATAATACAGCATGCTATTCTTAGTTGATCTTACTGATCAACCAATGAAAACTGACAGTTACAAATGACATATTCATTATTATGTAGCATGTACTTTTCATTTTTAGGCTACTGTTATATATATTATATGTTATATTATATACTTGTTAACCTTATTCACCAAAACAACCAATGGCATGTAACACATCTCTTTATAAAGAAATGTTTAATTTCATTTTTGTTTGAGTCCCTCAGCTGGCTAACTTGTTTTGTGAACAGTAACTAAATTACTTAGAGCATAATAGATGACACTGCAGTTAGACATTGATCCAAATGTTTTGCTCTATAGTGAATACAACTGTCTTGATTTCTATAGAGATTTTGCGCTCACTGACTGGCAGTGAGGATCCCACCATATTGTATGAGCTGATCTCCAGCAGCACATTAAAGGATGCCTATCAAGATGGTAAATAGCATACACTCACATACTTCTTTTTTTTTTTTTTTTTAAGTTTTTTTTATGCCTTTATTTGACAGCACAGTGGAGAGAGACAGGAAACGGGGAGGCAGAGAGAGGGGAAATGACATGCAGCGAAGGGCCGTCCGATGCGGGATTTGAGCCGGGTCCAACTGCAGCGAGGACTGTAGCCTCTACACATGGGGCGCCTGCTTAGACCACTGCGCTGCACGACGCCCACTCACATACTTCTTTAAATGCATAATTAGTCTTGTTAATTCACATCTGTCTTTGTGTGTGTGTGTTCTTGATAGTGATGAAGGTTAGACGCAAGGCATATTTCACTGAGTATGCGGCAGTACTACTCCAGAGAACCATGGAAGAAGGTCACCACAACCTTGTATTAAAGTGGGGCCAAAGCATATTTGAATTCCTTTCCAGGTATACTTTCACTGTCCAGCTCCTTGCTGATTTTTGGAAAAACAAATAATGGTATAGTCAAAATGTCAAACAGTGGATTGCTGTCGACTTATTTATGGATCTTAATGTGGTTTGTTATTGACCTTATTATGGATATTTGCAGTTTTACCTACGCTGATGAAGATTTGTCAGTATTTGAATGGTTTTTCTGTTTGTCAGGCGTGACGAGATGATGGGACTGTCCACAAAATGTTTGGAGGGAAATGGTGATAGAAAACGAAGAAATAGTGTTCAAACTCCGAAAGGAAATGAACAACCCCAGGTGAAAATACAGATATGCACATAAACATGCAAGGGCATAAGGACAGACAGTATCCTCAACATCTGTGCTATACTAAAAATGGGTGGATATTCTTTTTTGCATTACACTTTATGAACAATGCTCTACCAAGCAGCTGAGGGTGGCATCTCTCCTATTTCCAGATGGTGCCCCTCTGGCATCATTGGATTTTCACCTTGCCAAGCTTAATGAACTATGGGTGTTCTTAAATGCACATTACTTATCAATGAATCTGTGTGTGCGCTTAGGTAAAACTGTTTTATGAGAGAACCAAATCTTTCATGTGGGATAAAGTTTTCTGGTTTCTGACTTTGCAAAGAAGCACCAATTTACTGTGTAGTCATATGCTTCACAAATTTTTTGAAAACTGCCTTTAATTTTAGTGCCTTACGTATACTGTAGACAAAATTCACCACCACTTTAAGTGCAGTTCATTAAGTATGTATCCTAACCCCAAAGAAAGCAGATAAAACTACAAACTAAAACTAAAAATGGAATGCACTATTTAATGATTATTTTTGCCATTGTTATTTTGAAGGGTTTGTTACTTTGTTTAATATAAAATAAGCATATAAATACTTTTGCTGCTTTTTGCAGCAGACCAAGAACACACCTTCTCATGACGACACAAGAAAGAAAATAAAGCAGAAAATGCCACACAGCACTCTTCAGAGAGTGAAAACTAACAGGTACAGTTTGTGTTTATGTGTGTGTTGCGAAAATCTATGTTTGTGTGTGGCTGCGTGCATTAGTGTATTGTGCACTGACCTACTGTCCATGTGTGTAGGGAGATGCAAGTTGTGGAGAACCTGATAACCATGATGTCGTCTGTGGTGCAACGCCACAAGAAGCAGCTTCAGCTGAGGAACATGTGCTGTGAGGAGAGAGTGTGGAAGTCACATCTTAACTACGTCATGGCTCAGGCACATATAGCACTGCTTTACCAGGGCCTGGACCAGATACATGGAGGAGCCCTGCAGCACAGGTTCACACACAGATTACCAGCTTTACTTCACCTTTTTTGTGTTTTTCTGGGAACTATTGATTAGTTTCATCGATTACTGGCCAAGGGGGTTGATACCATTACATATCAACACATAGAGACATATTGTTGCCCATTGCCCATGAACAGGATTGCATAATTTTTGGTACATTTAGTATTGATTTTTGTTACCTTAAGTCAGATATTGTGGTATTTGTGTCATTATTGTTATGATTAGTTTTTAAAATATGAATTATTTAAAATATACTGTATATTCATGTGTTTATGCCTGTAATATCGTGTACTGTATTTGCTTTGTTCAGGTACAGCCAGTTCAATCCCTTGTGTTTCTCTCTGGCCTATTCTGGTCTCCTGGTACGGAGGAACTCACAGCGACAGAAGTCTTCTAAATATGAGGTTGTCTCGGAGAGAGACTCCTCTCACTCTGGTCATAGGAATTACGTGGTTACAGACAAAGACAGGCTCAAAAAGGAGGGTGAGGAAAATGGCTGACTGAAAAATTGGAAGAGAAACTTTACACCTGCTCTGAATTAATCACTTGTCCCCTTCTTTTTTACCAGACGTTAGAGCTGATGACTCTGTCTCAGAGGAGAGTGTGAGGAGGGAGAGGACCCCTCACAATCTGTGGAACAGCAGTTTGAGACACACAGGCACACTGCTGCCATGCTGTTCGACTCGCTTAACAAAGCTGCTTTACATCTCAGAAAAGCCATGGTACTGTTCACACACACATGGACGTACACTTGCATACAAGTAAACAAATTCTGAAATTACACATGACCATACAGTGTAAACCTAGGCTTTGCTAACTTTGTGTGTCACTGTATGAAAATCACAGATATTTTACTTAGTGTGTTTATTCTGTCACATACTGTACAATAATTTTACTTTTTATTTCACTTTCAGAATTTGTCTGTACTTGCACTTGTACTGTACTGTACTTTACATCTATTTTTAATCTTTTCAGGTGTTGGCCCATCGTGGCAGCCATTGGACCACTCTGCAGTGTGTGTGTCAGACTGTGTGGGACCAAAGCTGCCGAATTGCTTTCATAGTACAATCAACTGTTCAGTTTGAACCTCACTCCCCCATGACAGCAGAACAGCTGCACACCACCTTCACTCGGCTCCTGGTGCTGGCTACTGACCTAATCATGGATATGCTGAACAGACTAGGGGTAAGTATCTCATACAGCTTCATACAAATACGTAGCTACTTGTTTAAAAGCTAACACACATGATCATTCATTTCTAGTAGATAAAAACAAAAATAACTAAACCTCTAGATTGCAAATTCTGTTGTGATCGATAGGTTGCCATTGATTGCTGTGGTCACTACAGTCTGCGTCTTGTGAAGATAACACAATCCTGTTTTTTACTTTTTATCTTCATCTTGGTCCCTACTAGTTGTGGAGTTTGTATGACAGCGACATGACCGAGGAGGAACTGGAGTCCAGTCTTCACTTCTCGGCCCCTCTGGATGACAGCACCCAGGTGGACCTGCGCTGGGTTCGGACCTTGGTGTTGCACACTCTGGAGCGGCTCCATGATAGTGGCAAATGGGAAAGCCTGGCCCACTTTGCCTTACTTTTCAACTCATACACACGGTGAATAAGACGGATTTTTTTATTTGTAGAACACACAGATTAAATTGATGCCACAAATCAAATAGTGTAAAATTTATAGATAGGTTTGTATAGCAACATTTAAAAGACCCAGAGATGAGTACCAGGTTTTAATCATTACAGGGGATTTGAGTGGAGATTTTCAATTTTTAAACTTTATCAGTCACAGCGAGGAAATATACAGTTGGTGTAGAAAGACATGACAACACAAGACATACTCACAATAGTGTAATATATAGAAATCTTTAAAGCATGAAATAAACATATTAAGTGGATCCTCACACAAAACACTGCTCTGTGTGTTCGTGTATGTGTGTGCGTGTGTGTGTGTGTGTGTGTGTGTGTGTGTGTGTGTGTGTGCGCCTATCTCAGGGAACGTTATGCCTTGATTACAACTCCTTTACTCATCCATGCTGAGAGGAGGCTGCTTGAAAGGATTAGTAGTTTTGGAGGACCTGCAGTTCCACAGCCACACCATATCAAGACACAGAAGGCCACTGGCAAAGAGGTACCATATACCCACACACAGAACTATGTTCAAGCTATGTATGATACTATAGTGAAAGTCAAAGTATATCAAGGAAACCCAAGCCAATAAAACTGTTCTATAGAGATACTAATGTTTGATTACCTAGCAAGATAAAAGAAATACAACATTTCCCAGCCTTTTATGTGATATGTCATATATCTCATTATTCTTCCACAAACAAATGCAGTTGAAAGGTAGAAGAAAAACTCGATGAGGTCGAGAAATCAGATGATAAGTATGAAGTCGGCAGTAATTCCTTGTATAGTTATTGTTCAGCAACACCAAATCTGAAAATATACTCACATCATGTGTTTTTGCCCTATTGAAAGTATAATAACTAATTTATTCATGTCTTGTGTGCACTTGTGCATTTTGTGTATTGTACTGTATGTGTATATATGTGGTACTTTCTTTTCCAAATTTCAGGTAACTTACAGGAGCTACGCAGGCTGCCAGCTGCTCAGTGGGTGGATCCCTCACCATGCACAGCAACCATCCATTCACAAAAAAGCAGCACTCACAAACTCCACTCATCAGCATGCAGTTGAGCTTAAAGGTTTGAACAGCAAGTTTCAGTCATGTCAGAATATTTCACTCATACAAACAGTTGTTTGTAGTAAATGTGACGGCTGCCCTGTAATTGAAAAATCCCAATATTAGAAAATAACATAGGAATGCCTGAATGGTGAGATATTGTGGTATGAATTGTGCAAAATTACCAAAATGTTACAAGGATGTACAAAGACCAAACAAGTGTGGACAGGTTGTGTTTAAATGGATAATGTTTTCTTGCATATATGTTCTGTGTCGAAGGTGCAGAAATACAGCGCTCCATCTCCCTTGTGTGCGTTCCTCTGGATGTAGAAGACACACTGAGCTGTTACCAACAAGCCCTTGAGAGAAGACCACATTGTCTTCAAGTCTTCCAGCATAGTCGCTCATTACTGTCACTGTTACTGGCATACACACAGCCCTGTGAGTTCAGTTCTGATTAAGTGGACACATGCATACTCATACATCAGTTGTTTCAAACTCACACATATTGCACTGTCTGTGTTTCTATCCAGGCTTTGCAGGACAGTTGCGGCACTGTCAGAGCAGAGGTCTCAGCCATTCTGCAAGCCTGGTGGATTTCAGCCCCATAGTTATGCCCACTCCAAACATCCAACCATGCGACCTGACGGAGGAGGACTACAGTACTCAAAATGCTCTCTACAGCCTCCCTATCAGCACCGACCACATGCCGACTGTCACTGCTGCATACTCCAACTCCATTAGTAAGAACACAAAATACTTAATACTTAATAAAGTACCAGACAAGGCTTCTATAGTACACTTTATATAAAAAAGGCAAGTATCCACATGTTGTGTTATGCAGAGTACCAGCAGACTAAATGACAAGATAATAGCATGGAATATCTGAATTAAGTATGTGTCAAGCTGTCATGTTCATAAAGGTCTGACTTTCCTTTCCATCCCAACTTTTCTTCAGAGTATCTCCAGGCCAACAATCATGACTCCCTCAGAGTTTTGATGCTGCATGAAATGGGAAACATACATTTCTACAACGGTAACACAAGGTTAGAAAAATTTATCCCCAGAGTGTGCATGTATGTGTCTTGAAGTCAGCTTACAGCCTTTTACTGTATGCATTCACCTGCAATTGTACAGCAAAAAAGTGTAAGTTGAGCTTTTTTGTGATTTTCCTTGCATTCTTATAATAATTCAATCCCTGTCTGTGTTTTATCTCAAGGGCTGCACACTCATTCTGGAGTAAAGCTGTAGATTGTGCCTTACAGAGCTCAGGTGCTGTAGATAAATGGGATGGTGTGTTGTATGAAAGTGGCTCCCTTCAACAAACCCTGAAACAGGCTGGCATTTGGGGATGTCTACAGGCTGCTGGGCTCACTGCTAAGATTGCACAGTAGGTTTCGGTGAAGTTTGTCATTGATTTGATTTGTTTTTTGTGTGGATTGCAAACATATCCCTTTAAACCTATTTGCTTCTGAGGGATGTTTTTATCTACAGGTATATTTTAACGTCTGATATCAGACAGCGGACTAAGTATTGTCTCATCTCTGCTCACCTGTTTAAGGTAATACTTCTGGGGGATATTAATCTCTCTTATTACAAACATGTTGTTTATTTTATTTAAGGAATGATGACACTAAATGTTTTCGCTCTAATGACTGTATGTTTTATCGTGTGTGTGTATATGTCCATTTATTCTGACATACCTGTATGTGTGTGTGCGTGTGTGTGTAACCCACTTCCATAGTGTGTGCTGTGCTGCTCCCTGGCTCAACCCCAAGTCGACCTCCATTACGCCTCCCACAGCATCAGAGATGAACTGCTCCCTGGAGTTGACCTTTTCTCTGAACCTCACAGGGTTCACCTTGGTACCACTGTAACCAGCCTTAATTTCCTCTGCCACTGGCTTTTCACCACAGGATACTACATCACGGTACGCACGTAAACACTGTCTGTGTGTCCTCATTTTGAACTGCAATGCTCAAGATATGTAATTGACTTAAGTGTTAAACTATCTTTGTAATTTCAGCTACTGCCCATTCTAGCTCTTTACCTACATTTTGTGGGGACTGTGTGCAGAGATGTGCAACGCACTGTTGAGGGCAAAATACTTAAGGTCGGCCTTTGTGTTGTCTCCTGTTTGTAAATGTGAACGTTTTTCCTCTGTGGTTCTCAGTGAGAGTTTTTAACCTGCGTTGGTATTTTCTGCAGATACGTGCCCTTACTGAACTCTGTCTGTTCACTGAAGCTGCAAAAGAGACAGTTAAGCTCACACAAGGAATAGGTGTCCTTCTGCCTTATGGACACTACATTGCCAAAGACGATCACCAAGTATGAGCATACATTTAGAAACATATACATATGTTCCCTCTTTGTCTTTTTCTCTCTTAGTCTGTGTCAACTGGTAATATTACAATGTGTTGCATCTCACTGTTGCAACACATTTTGCAACATCATATACACTTAGCATACCCTTTGTACTTTTAGTAACAGTTTTTGCTCTGTTTGTAATACTATAAATCTGAATCTTTCATGGAATTGTGAACACATGGGTTGTTTGCCTGCCATCCTCTGAGAGTATGTGTACTGTATCTGCTGTTGCAGATCTAATTTATACATTAGTGCGAGACAGACTGCCTCTGCACAGCATTGAAAGTATTACTATTTTTGTTTGTTTATACATGCCATGATCTGAATAGATATTATATATTGTGCTTATTGTGCAGCCTGTCAAGACATTCTACAGCAACAAATCTCTCCTGGACAATGCTGAGGTACTTTCTATACGGGATTTCTGTAGATTTTCTAAATTCTTTATTGACCTGTTCTCAGTCTCAGTGCTGTTGTTTCAGCTATGCATTTGACAAATGAAAACTGCTAAATGTGCTAACTACATTGTTTTTTGTGAATGTACTTTGTGTGTACGTGGTGCCTGTGGTTAGGCTTTGGAAGAACTTATGAACTGTGACTTTGCTCCAGTGGTCCAAACATTGTATGGATCCACATTGTGCCTCCGATTGAACCTGGCTCGCGTTCAACTAGTCCTGGCACTCAGTAACACCGTACATGGCCCTCCTGTGCCAGGTGTGTAAGCTAGAGTACTTCTCTCTGTGATTTATTTTGTTTTATATTTGGATCATGTGACATCTCTCATTGGAGTAGGGTTGGAGACATACTATTAAACTATCATACATTTAATTGACATTAAGACATGCCCTTTTTGTGTTCTCCATTTCTCCAGGTATCCAGCATCCCAAAGATGTATTTGTCTTATCGTCGATACTTAATAAATAGAATGATAAAAAATAGAACCAATTTACCTTCAAGATTGGTTATTTAGTGGGTGAAATAGTTAAAGTTAAAACTCGATTCCATTATATTAATCATCTTTATCATACTGTGCTGTAATTTGGGAACTAAAGCATTAACATTCACTTTAAATACAAATAATTTGATTTCATTCTAAAAGAGTCACTGAGTATCAAACAATTATTTATGCACATAGTGGGATTGTCTTTCAGATTCTGTTGAAGGAGAAGCTTCTGCCAGCATAACAGGTTGTTTGGTGAACTCAAAACACCATGAACAGGACAGATCAGATACTGAGAGCTCCTATCTAAAGATGGAAGAGCCAAAGGTGCTGGATCTTGATACACAGAATCTGACTCTAGAAAGGATTAAGGTGAGACTTCCTGGGGATTTTCCTTTTGATCTTTACTTCAGGGATTTGCCACTTCCTGTAATTTTTCATTGAACTGTTTTTATCTTGGCACCTCATAGTAAATATGAAGCAGTTTTTTTTATCTTCAACTTGTTTGTGTTAATTTGCCCATGTTTGTCATCTCCTCTGTTATAGTTCCTTTTGTTGAAAGGAGCGTCCTCCTTGTTGCACTCCATTTCACAGCAGCTCATATCTCAGTGCTTTAGCAAAATGGAGAACCTGGAACTGACAATAGAGTCAAATCTTCTAAAGGCCAACCTCTGCCTGCAGCAAGGACATACTGCAATTAGGTACAGTGGTCTTACGTGTGTGTACTGTGTGTGTGTGTTTGCTTATGCTTGTATTTCCTGACCATTTTAATATCCTCCTTCAGTTCAGAAATGGCAGTTTCATCCTTGGTGCTGCTGCAGACGTCACCTGTAATCATGAGAGGATTACCTGGCTCTCAGAAACCTGTGTCTGAGCTCCCACATCCCAGTACTGGAAGTGAATGGGTAACATGTTTATATAAATTAGTTAATATAAATTCATGCATATGAAAGCCTTACCTGTATGCTGTCTTGTAAACATAACAATATTACAACCGGCATGAAACAAGAATGAAACAGCTGACAACATCAGCATAAAAGTGGTACCTCTGAGTGTGTCATCAACTGGAATATGATGATGAAGATGATGTGATCACGTTCTTTCATTCAAAATATGCAAATAACCACACAGCGGCAGTAGAACTGTGATTGATGTACATGGTGTGTATGCTTGTATGTGTCGACAGGGTACAAAAGACCCCCTACATGGAGACTGTCCCAGAGCAGTTGAGGCAAGTGAGAGAATTGGAGTTTTTCTGTGGCTGCGTTGCCGCCTGGCTCTGGTCCACAGCCTAGCTGCACACATCCGTGGCACCGCTGCCCTTTCTCCAGGTCTGCTCATGTGTTGTGATGCTCTTTCATGTTTTCTGACAAATGTGTCACACTAATATCATAAGGGTCTCAAATGTCAAAACAAATTAAAGATCTACCCTTCACTAGTACTGGATGTACACTTGAGAAATACATGTAAGATTAACTTACTTTGTACCTTTACATTATTTCACATAACAAGGCTTGGCATATTATGCCCAGTGTGCCGCATAAAGAATTATGACGAATCATTCAATCAGTGCACATATAAATGTCTGTGTTTGGTGACTGTCTTTTTAAGGTAAGAACATTAATGAAGAGGCAGCTAAGGTCTTACAGGAGGGCCTTGATGAATGTGCGGTATGGGGAGACCTTGATATTCAAGCCCTTTTGATGGTTGAAGCTGCAGAATTGGAAGCACAGAGAGGCAAGAGGGATGACAGCATGGCAATGCTACAGGTACCAATGCACACAAACACCTCTTTTCACTTTTTATTCATAAATATTTTAGTTAATTTTACTAAAGAAAGAGTAAGAAAAAACATCAACAGAGCAAGGGAACCAAGTTGGTTATTGATTTCTTGCCCTCCTAAATTTGTGTCCATATTGTCCTTGGATTATCTAGATCCAGCTATGATGGGCCTTTATAGCTGCAGTGAAGGTTACTCATTTTAAAAATGTTATTTTTTCCATTGCATATATATATCACATACTATGTCTAGCCATTGTTTAATACTGGGGAGAACCCTTTTTATACCAGTTTTTAGTTGCTGCTTTTTTTTAGGCAACCAGTAGAATTTTACAAAGATATAGATCACTTTTTATCACATCCTCTTTTATCGCTACAAGATAAAATATGTCTTTGTGTCCTTATAATTCATAACCTAAAATGTCTCTATGGATTAAAGATATATTCACATAAAATATGGTAGCCTAATCTTTTCACATGGACAAAAAATATGGGATTAAGTAGCATTTATATGTGCCAATGGAGAAGTTTGTGTTATTATTGTAACCATATAATTATTTGTTGAAGCATGTACACATTGCCCATACCTAAGTTTGGAAATTTAAATTAAACAATTAACAATTAGTTGGGCGTACAGACTGATAACTGAATAGAATAGGCATGTTTGACAAGTCTGTGTCCACAGATAAAAGTTTGGGCTATTTCTGTTCTTAGTTGGACTATCTTCGGCTCATCAAATGAAAAATCCATTTGGGGAGTTTGCTACATTAAAATCATGTCTGCCAACTTTTTTTTTTTAAGTATATTTTTTGGGGCTTTTGATGCCTTTAATGGACAGCACAGTGGAGAGTGACAGGAAACGGGGAGGCAGAGAGAGAGGGGGAATGACATGAAGTGAAAGGCCGTCGGATGCGGGATTCGAACCGGGGCCGACTGCAGCGAGGACTGTAGCCTCTACACATGGGGCGCCTGCTTAAACCACTACGTTACACGACGCCCCATGTCTGCCAACTTTAAGAAATAAGTTGAGAATGCATGGAAGCTTAGCAAATGCAGTAATGTGTTTTTCTGAAGTGCCTCACCAAAGCCCTGTTTAGTGGAGAGCTTGTGAAAAATAACCCCTCACATACAACACATGGATATTTCCCACCTCACTATTGCCCTTCCTCAATTCTATATGTAATGGCTTTTCTCAGTGTTTACTGGATGACTGATCTGTCACTGTTTTATACTTTCTTTATTCTCAAAAGTTGGTTTTGAAATCAATATGACGAGTAGGTAATTCTAAAAGCAAGAATGGGGCCAGGCCAGCTGTGAATGAAGGATTCTGACTGTTTGAAGGACATTTTCCTGTCATTTGGTCAGTGCATTTTGATACATTGTATATAGAGGAGGAGTTTTGGAAACGACGGACAAGTTGTAAGTTAAAATCGAGCTAGCCAGGAGTTGAACCTAGAATCTTCTGATCCGTAGTCAGACGCGTTATCCATTGCGCCACTAGCCCCATGTACATTTGTATGATGTATAACATTGATTGTCACAGAATTGCATATAAACAGTTGTGCTGTTGTAGTCAAGTGTGGAGAACACCAGACGCCTGCAACAAGTATATGTAAAACAAAGTACCTATGTATTGTTGCCATGAAGTTGTAGACAAATGTAGAGAATGACAGTCAATAAAACAACTTGCCTGTCTATTGTTGCCGTGACCCAGATTCGAACCGGGGTTGCTGCGGCCACAACGCAGAGTACTAACCACTATACGATCACGGCGACTTAGTTTGCTTGCTCGCTGTAATGATAGCATATTTCCATCTCTTCATACCAAAGGTTCCCCTATTCTATATGTAATGGCTTTTCTCAGAGTGTGACTAAAGTCAGTCAAGTTTACTGGATGACTGATCTGTCACTGTTTTATATTTTCCTTATTCTCAAAAGTTGGTTTTGAAATCAATATGACGAGTAGGTAATTCTAAAAGCAAGAATGGGGCCAGGCCAGCTGTGAATGAAGGATTCTGACTGTTTGAAGGACATTTTCCTGTCATTTGGTCAGTGCATTGTGATACATAGTATGTAGAGGAGGAGTTTTGGAAACGACAGACGAGTTGTAAGTTAAAGTTTATATCGAGCTAGCCAGGAGTCGAACCTAGAATCTTCTGATCCGTAGTCAGACGCGTTATCCATTGCGCCACTAGCCCCATGTACATTTGTGTGATTTATAACATTGATTGTCACAGAATAGCATATAAACAGCTGTGCTATTATAGTCGAGTGTGGAGAACACCAGACGCCTGCAACAAGTATATGTAAACAACGTACCTATGTATTGTTGCCATGATGCTGTAGACAAATGTAGAGAATGACAGTCATCTTCAACAAGAATCAATAAAACAACTTGCCTGTCTATTGTTGCCGTGACCCGGATTTGAAACGGGGTTGCTGCGGCCACAACGCAGAGTACTAACCACTATACGATCATGGCGACTTATTTTGCTTGCTCGCTGTAGTGATAGCATATTTCCATCTCTTCAGACAAAAGGTTCCTCTATTCTATATGTAATGGCTTTTCTCAGAGTGTGACTAAAGTCAGTCAAGTTTACTGGATGACTGATCTGTCACTGTTTTATATTTTCCTTATTGTCAAAAGTTGGTTTTGAAATCAATATGACGAGTAGGTAATTCTAAAAGCAAGAATGGGGCCAGGCCAGCTGTGAATAAAGGATTCTGACTGTTTGAAGGACATTTTCCTGTCATTTGGTCAGTGCATTGTGATACATAGTATGTAGAGGAGGAGTTTTGGAAACGACGGACAAGTTGTAAGTTTTGCATTGAATTTAATTCATATTTTTTGTTCTTTAATGTTTTTTATGATCCCTTCTATTGTTATCATTATACTGTGTGGGTCATCATTTTAACTCACTGTTTTCAAGAATGTATTTATATTATATTATTATTGCTATTATATTAAGAATATATTGCTTTTCCTTGTATTGTTTTTTTCAGATGCCTCTATTTCTTTTGTACTTGCTTTTCAGTCAAGGATGTATGATTCTGGTTGTTGATGTGTAATGATTAAGAATAATCGTAGTGCTGTTGTGTTCTGTATGTTTTTGAATGCGTGTAGGAAGCAGTGAGCCTGCTGTCAGGACGGACATGCATACCACCAGGGTCCAGTGTTACTCTGGCTCGAGCCACTTTGCTACTCAGTGACCTTAGAAGAGTACAGAGCACCACACTTCTAAAACTGACACAGAAACTACTGCAAAAGCAGGTAGACCAGCACACATACAGTATATACATACTGTACCTGTCAGTATTCAAAAATAGGCAAAACTTAAAACGTTAACATTTAATCCTTTTTCTCTGTTTCTTTCAGCTGTGTATTTTTGGTGAGAATGTGGCATTGGATGATGGAAAATTGTGTTTTGCTCCTCCTGGACCTAGCAACATCTACCTCCCTTACCTCAGCATACTGGATCAGACCACTTTACGAATTGGTAAATAAAGAGCTTGACTTTTTACACATTTTTTGCCATTTTTGTGGGAACAACACAAAGACTCAACAACTTTGTGGGGCTGTACTTATGCTAGCATTAGCAGGCTAAGATGTTCACAATAACAATGTTAACCTGCTGATGAATAGAAGGTAATGTTTTTACTTACTTGCCTGTAACCCAAAATACAGCTGATTGGGAATGGCATGAGTTTCTCAAGTATTTTGTCATGAACCTGTCGTGGAAATTTTCTGCTCTTGGTGAAGAATGAAATAGAGACTTCCGTCGGCCGACAATGTTTTATTTTCTTTGCAAAGAAAAGGTCAATCAACGTGCGAGCGGTTCAAAATGAAGAAAGACCCCGAGCATGGGGAAAGTTGAACATTTATACCTGAGGGAAAGGCCCACCCCTGTTGTGTGTTTCACATCCTTTGTCTGTTGTGGGGTCGGCGTCTTACCTTTTGTCTCTCGCAGGTATTGGCACCGACCCCCTTGAAGTGTGAAGTTAAGAGGTCTAGCCAACACAATTTAAAATACAAAAGGGTTTGAACATTGATGAGAAAGTGAGAGGTTGGGTGTCTCAGGTTGTTGAAATGCAAAGGAATTGAATTTACAAGTCTGGTATCTTTGGTGAGAAGGTGGGAGGTTGGGTATTTTACAAAGAAGTTGAAATTACCATTACAAACCCAAGTACTGTATAAAGTAAAAAATCAGGATTCATACTCTGCAGACCTTGAGTATCTGTAGAAAATCAAATGGCAATCAAAAGAGTCATGCTGCTATCAACCAACAGGATCAATCTTAAAATGGAAAATGTATCTTAAAATTGACTCCATCCAAAAAGTATGGAACATAGACTCCATGATTTAGGTGTAAAATTTTACAATAAACCCATCAAAGATGTCCATGGTATCCAATAAACCATTACGTTCATTATCGATAAATCTTATTTTCTCAAGTAGCGCAAGTGATTACTTGTTCTGCCTGTAAGATATCAGTGACATTATAGTGACAACTGTCATTGAAGACCAAGAAAACCAGCACATTTTCCAATTTGAGAAGCTAGAACTACTGTTTATTTGGCATTTAATCTTTGAAAATACTTAAATGATTAATCAATTACTTAATTGGCAATTGACAATTCTGTTAATTGACAATTCAATTTGACAAATTCTTTTAGCTACTCTCTAATGCCAGAAGAAGCAGCTTGTCAGCTATAATTATTTGCTGTGCATGCATGCAAACTCAACAACCAGTTCTTGTAACATTACTCTATCTTGCATTGTTTCTGCAGGTCAAATCCAGGATCTCTGCGCCATGGAAATGCCAGTTTCTGCACAGTCTTTATAATCTACTTCCAAGCAGCATTTGCAACTGTCCAGCCAGATTGAGAGAGACACTCAGGCACCAATTCCATCTCTGGGCAACCTCCTGTCCTGAAAGCCCCCCATGTTCAGCCATCTAAACCGAATAGAATGACAGCCATAAGGTGTTACAGTTAGAACTTGTGGGCAACCTGGTGAAATGGCAAATTATGTAATCAACTTGGTATTTAAAAACTGAAGTACTGTATTTGTTAACAGGCTATTACAATGGATATTTATAATATGAAATAGAACTTAAATGCAAATAATAACTGGACCTGGAAATAGTTTGATAAGCTGAACAAGAATGCAAATGTTATGTCATGGATATTTAAAGTTACTGTAAGTTGATATTATCTAGAATTGATATCGATGATGGTTATGTTGGTCCTGTATATATTCATGTGATTTTATCTTCATATTCTTTATTCTTTAATCTTACAGTATGTTTACCTGCAAGCTGGCAGCATACAGAAACAAATAGCACTGTAAGAGTTTGTAATAAACATTTCTTTAGATACCTTTTGAAATGCAGGGCAAACTGGCAGTTGAGCCCAGGCAACTTGTCAGGTTCAGAATGCTAGTGTCATTACCAAGTATGACTGATGGGTAAAATTTGGGTGGTATTACAGATGGATTGAATATTATACATTTTTGGCAAAATGCCTATTTAAAACCTTATTACCTCTTTCTAAATCTGAAGTTTGACAGTTTAGTTTTAAATGACACAATGTGACTGTTACTTTCACATTTTCCTAATAACTTCATTGCTTATGAAAATAGCATTATGGGGATGAAAAAGGACAAGGGCACTGGCCTAAGGGCCAGAGTCCAGCATCATCATCCCTAAAACAATCCAGGGCAGAGTGTGCAGAGCAAACCTAGGTACGGCTAACATTTTAACTGATTACCATCAGACATACAGCTGTAAAAACATAAATCCATATCATTTCAACATAAACATAATTTCTGTTATTACATCACACTAAATTCAAAAATGAGCACGACTGACTGAACAAAATCCCTCTAGAATGTGTGACTAAATGAGATGGGGTATTGAGGAGTGATCTAATTGAAGTCCAGGGACCTTCAAGTCAAATGTCCAATGTTTCTAAGCTTGTGGCCGACATATAGTCCAGGTATCCCTTACATTAAGCCAGTCCTTACTTTCCAGTGAATGAGTATTGTAGTTTTCACATAGAAACATGCTACTCCGATCAGCCATTGTATCATTGGGAAATTGATTCCCACTACCTTACTGCCCAGTATACACGCTGTGGGGCATTTTGGGATATTTTCATAAGAAATAGAAAAGAAATATACTTAATTAAGACTGAATCATCAATGTGTAAACAGCATTGTACTGTTGTAGCTGCTGTTTGAACTATATAGTTAGCTAGTTTAGTCCAGTAATTCCCAACCTAGGGGTAGTTGCCCTCCAAAGGGTCACCAAATCTCAGTGGTCCTGAGAAGATAAATGTGAGAGGACAAAATTAGAAACAAAGTTCTGATACGCAAACCTTTATTCAGGTTTTGGACTTCTCTAATTGGAATTTGTAACTACAGCTGTTATGTAGCTTACTGTAAAACTACATTTCCCAGTAAAATGCAGTAGACTAGAAGTATAAAGTGGCACAAAATAGAAATACTAGCAGAGTATAAGTACATCAAAATTGTGCTTGTGCAGTATTTTGATTACTTACTGCTGTCCATGCCACCACTGGTTTAATGGTAGAAAATAAAAGGCTGAGGTCACATACAGATATAGCCTGGAACCAAAGAAATTCTGAATTGTGGCTTTACTTATCATACATTGGGCTACATTTATGAAGCTAAAATGTGTAGCGTAAGCTTATTATCGCTAACATATTGTTTCAGGCAACCACAAGCTGATAGTATGTCCTCAGTTTCAACTGTGGAAGCATTCATCAATGGTACTCTTATTCTGAAAACTGTAACCGGAACTTCCGTTTGTCAGTGTGACTCGGTGATTTGACACCGGCTTTACAGCTAGAGTAACGGTAGCTGTCGCTTCCGATCCCTCAATTGTCTCAGTTTGTTGACGTTTGCTGGAGTACAGCGGTAGTAACGAGGGGGGTTATCTGCCCGTTGTTTCAGGCTAGTCGTGTGAGAGCCAATGAAGCTAGTCAGCTAGCTAGCTTAAATGGGTTTTCGAATTAAAAGATGATCGCCTCACTCTCTAGAGGAAGTTTGCTGGATGAGGTTCTTCACGGGAGCTTTAACGAGGTAACGTTTACCTAGCGTTACTGATGTTAATGTTTATTAAGTTAGGTTAGCTAACCATTACCAAGCGGAAGACTGTCAAATTTGCTAACAGTTAGACAAGCAAACTGCAATGGGTTAATTTTAGGTGAAAAAGACAATAGGTCCTGCAGTTTGTCTCTACAAGTTAATGTTGACGTTATCATTGACAAATTCCGCTTGCACGTTAATATGCAGTTTGGACCAAAGATGAATTATGGCTGTGTGGTTTGGTTACGCGAGCAACAACGTATAGTGTAATGGTTGTCTGCAAATAATATTGCCATATAGATTTAGTATGACTATAAGCTATAAACACACCAACCATCATCTTGAGGTTAGCGTTTGGTGAAATTTTATGTTTTGTGTAAAATGGGGTCCGTTCTTTGTCACGTATCCTGGACGACGGGCTGTCACGTGACTAGACAGGACCAGTAAAGTTGGGGTGGGTGAACCAGGGTGAACGGTGTGAAACTTACTAACCCATGTAACTCTGGACTGAACACGAAATTATATGACTGACCTTCTCAACAAAAGTAAAATTTAATTGGCAGTGGGACAATAGGGTGACCCTGCCCCCTTCTCCCCTGTGCCAGCATAATAAACAAAGGAACTCATTTGTTATGCCATGGTCTCAGCCTTATTTGGCCCTCACAAGAGTTGTTCTGTGTGTTTGTGTATGTGCTGGTCTATGGTTTGTTGGATTTGTGTGTGTGTGTGTGTGTGTGTGTGTGTGTGTGTGTGTGTGTGTGTGTGTGTCTGATTGATGGATTGCAGCAGCAGCTGGCAGCGTATGTTTCCTGGGTGAACTCTCAGCTGAGGAGGAAACCGGGCCTGAAGCCTATCACAGACCTCAGGCATGACCTGCAGGATGGGGTGGTTCTCACACAACTCATTGAGATAGTTGGTAAATTCACACTTGGGCATTTTCACACACAAATGCTCCACTTATTATAGTAATAGCAGATGAAGAATAATGAAAAATTTGTGCCAGGAAGTTGAATTAGTTTATTTACATTGTTACCTGTTTTTTATTTGATACCAATTTGTACTTGAACAACTGATCATTAGATGTTTATCTACTTACACTATTATTATGATTACTTAATAATGATTACATTTTCAGCGAGGACTACCAGATATATTTTCCTTCAAAATCAATTCTCCAATGAAAAGTGAAAATTTACCACATGAACTTCAGAATGTTTAAATGTAATATGGTCTAAGTTGTACTTGAACTGTACAGTGGTATTGCTCATGCCTTTTTCTCTCTGTCTCAAATTTCCATCATATTGGTAGCTGGGGAAGTCCTGGAGGGAGTATATATGACTCCTCAAAACAAAGAGGAAAGCAGGAAGAATGTGGAGCAAGTCTTGCAGTTCATTTCCTCCAGACACATACGCATGCCACACATATCCTCAAGAGGTAGATCACTGAAAGTTCAGTATTTTCTCACTTTCTTTCCTTTTATTTTGAGAGCAGGTGTTCTAACCTTTTCATATTTTCATTTTTTGTCTGAAGACATTGTCGATGGTAATCTGAGATCTGTAATGAGGATTATTCTGGCGCTGGCTGCCCACTTCAAACCCTCAGCCAATCACAGGGCTGCTACTGGAAGTGGGAGGAGCTTGTCAAGACCCTATGCCACCCACAACCCTCTCTCCACCATTGCCTTAGCACAAGGTGCTGCTGCTGCACTGGCGTCAGCACGATTTGATGCATCACAGCCTACTCGTGTCACACGTATCCACAGGTAGGCCACAACAATCACACATATGGACACAAACTCTTGCCTCACAAACCTTTGTTAGTATCCCCCTGCAATGCCTAAATGTTCTCAGCCACAGCAATAATCTGTTAGATACATGTGCAATCTTTGCTGGCCTCTGGTGGACAAACAGAGATCACCAAATTACCATCCTCTCAATTACTGAAATATGGTTTGTCTCAAAACTGTAGAAATAAATCACCTCTGCTTTGTGTGCTATCTTTCAGTGGCTGGGGGTTGGATGTGGAACAGAGTGTGTGTGTTCGTGCACTGGTTGAGCAGTATGAAAGAGGAGCTCCAGATGAGCAGGACAATCCTCAGCCTAGCTGGTAATCTGCTTTTACATGAGCTCAAGTTTCTCATAATAATTAAAAAGTCATGCCATTGAATTTAGTAGTTAAACCAGCATGCAGTTAAACAGCATGCATACATACATGATCTGTTTTCGTGTTCCTCTATGTGTCTTCTAAATATAATTTTAAAAGTCAGATTTGTTTCAGGTGAACACCATATCTTCAGAAGAAAAGTAGATAACAGGCCTAGTGGTGCTCTTAAATGCAACATGTAAAATTTGAACCTGTTTGCTTAAGGACAAGGATAGTGCTCATTTCTCAATTCACAAAAAAAAAAAACACAGCTGTAAAATCTGCCATATCATTTACAGGTTGGAACGACTTTCACATTTCATACACTCATATGGGCTGGATCATGCTGTGACCATGTCACTTTAAATAATGCTATGATGATAGTATAAAACTATAAAAATAAAACATAAAAGCTGTAAAAGCTTGTGGTCATTGCTGGCCTAAATTCATCAAAGAGGTTACTGCTGTTTAGCGGCCCAAGGGCAAGTGGTATAGTTATGTAATTAAACTTGTTATTTGTCCATTTTCCTACAGAAAACAGACTTTTGCTCAGTGTATTTTACATCAGGCTGTACAACTTGTTGTTTGTGAGAAAACAAAAAAAATACTGTACAGTTGATGAATTTCAGATTTTTGCGTGCAGTTAATTTTATTAGTTATCTTTCATCTTTAACACCTACTTCTCCACACTTTGGAAACAGTAGACTTCATTCTGTGGTTTATTTGTCTGTGTGTGTGTGTGTCTATGTGTCTCACTGCCTGACTGAGCATATGACCTCGGTATTAGTACTCCAAGCTTCACTCTGTCTATGTGTGTAAGCAGATGATGCAGATGATTAAAAAAAGAAATAATCAGTCTTTATTTTCTCTAATCACATGTCCTGTTTGAAGTCATCTTCTGTGCTGTTCTTTTTCATCACTGTGTGTGTGTGTGTATGTTTTTTTTAACTGACTGCAAATGTGTGTGTGTGTGTGTGTGTGTGTGTGTGTCTGTTTATAATGATGAAGAGAGAAGTGCATGTATTGATTATTGGTAGAATGATGATATGGTCTCGTTTGGAGAGAAAGACATTCAACAGAGCTATGGCGACCTGATACTGCCATCACATGTGTAGCTAAATTAAGTGAGGGATGCGAAACAGAGTTTGCTGAGACAGTTGCCATGGTAACATTTTGTTAGCTAGAGGGCGAGGGGCGGGGAGTATCAGGGTGAGGAACATCACAAACTGTCATGAGTTTGTCGAGATGCTGATGCCAGAGACCCACATGCAGGGTGAAACTTGGACTCCTTGGAAGTATTATGCACTGTAGCCCACTATGGGGGGGACGCAGATTAAATGGTAAGACCCGACGCTATGAGGCAGTTTAAGTGTGTGTGGAGTCCTGTGCAAGTATGCGTGAGTTTATGTTTCTTTTACCATTAACAATTCTACAATGCTACAACGCAATGTGGAAATAGAGGGTAAATTAAGTGTCTCATTCTCATGTGTTGCTTTTTTCGTCTGTGGCATTCCCTTTCCTTTCTGACGGTCCCTCTGTCCAAATATTTGTCAGAATCTCACCAAACAATACAATAATTAGTTGAAAGAGTTGTCAAAGAGACACTGTATGCTTCAATTTTCATTCATATGTTGTTTATGAAAGTCATTTTATTGTGGTCACAGACAGGTCTTAGACAGGTTTACCTAGTTTATTACTTACACATTTCCAAAAGCATCCTGTATTACCACCAATACATTGCAACAAATCAAGAAATCACCCAGCCATGTCAAAGTAGTATGTAGTAGCATACACTATGTCTTTTTGCTGATGCATGCACACACCCACATGCTTTGTGGAATAAATTGATTAATCAGTGTTTTGTCCTCCTCGAGCCTCAGCTCTGTCAGTCCACTGTCATCTCCAAGGGCTCCAGCCAGCAGCAGCCACTCAGACAGACAGCAGGAAGACTGCCAACAACAGCAGAGCAGTGGTAAGTTCTGTCCCGCCACAAACCGGCATGTCATTTCATCAGCACAACTCAAAACTTCTCGCGGGACATGTGTAACACAGCGTTCTGTGTGTGTACATCTCTGTGTGTGCAGCTGAGTCATCTCATGCTGTAGTGGAGACGGCGTGGGAGGATCCTCTCAGTGAAACTTTGGAAAAGGAGGTGCAGGAGACACGTAAAATGGTGTCTGCCTTACAGGTACATTCATATTTTAATTTGATTTTGGTAACCCTCATTGCATAGATATAAAGTGTTGTCCTATTTTTTCTTTTCAACCACATTAATCTTTCTAACCTTTAATTTGAAGCTAAAGTACTGAGTGTGTTGTCTGTCTCATATAGTTAGTTAGGCAGTTAGTTATAGTAAGCTTGATGGGGCCAGAACACACTTGGCAATGTTTTTGGGTGTGAAAACAGTCTAAGATCATGTCTGTTTTGCTCCTATGTTGACTGCTCCTGGTTGGTTGCAGCATCTGTACAGAAGGGGGGATTATACATCATGCACACAACCACGCCTACCAGCAACTGCTTTAATTGGTCAGAGCTTTTTCTGAAAACAGCGACTTCATTCCAAAGTACATACTGGTGTCACATGTTTGTGTTTTTAAGGCCCTGCTGCTGCATGGCTCACTGCCTGAGGATGAGCAGGATGTGTCTTTGACTTTGGACCAGTGCAATGCTGAACAGCAGCTGGTACTGTTAATCTCATCCTTTGATTTTATTTTTTTTTTATCCTTTGATTTCATTTTCTGTCCTCTGTCTGCTCTCTCTCTCTCTCTCTCTTTCCTGTGTCACTGTCTTCTTTGCTCTGTTACATGAGCTCTTTGTGTTTAGTGCAGATCACATTTCTTTTTCTTAACTGTGTGTGTGTGTGTGTATGTGTGTATGTGTGTGTGTTTGTCAGAGGGTGACACGGGTATCAGTTTCCCTTCTTTCTCAGTCCATTGTGGTTCTAACACACATCCCTTTTTTTGCGCTCTTTCCAGGTAGTCATTCGCAGTCGTTTGGATCAGAGTATGGAGGAGGCTCAGGAGCTCAAGGTAAATGAGTGTATCATTTGTTTTCTTTTCAGACTTTCAATATGTTTTTTTTCTTCTTTTGTTAGGAATAAAAGACTCTGCTGTCTTATTACTGATAAACTTCTGGAATGCATACTGTGATTAATGTTTAATTCAGAGTGTGCTGTTTACTGTTTGCCATAGAGGGAACTATTGCGCTGTAAGCAGGAGTTGAGAAACCTCCAGGGAGCCAAGGTAAGACAGAGATCACAATTCTAATTGTACGGTAGAAAAGCTGCTGGCTTATCAATTGACGTTCTATTGGTTTGTAAATATGCAGGACGCCCAACAGCAGAGGCTATGCACTCAGGAGGCTTCAATACTGCAGATGAAGCAAGAGCTTCTCAGAGCCAGCATGACGAAGGATGAACTCAACAACCAAAATGTACAGAATATAGTAACGCTTTAACTAAACTACAGTCTCACAATCGTCTATTTTTTAGTAAAATGAATATCAAATCTTTAAAATACTGTGTTATAAATTATGTGTACTGCAAATTCTCCTCTTCTATGAAAATGTATTGCAGGCAGAGGTACAGTGGAAGCTGGAGGAATGTAACAGACTGTGGGGCGAATGCAAGGTGAGGAACTCCAACCCGTCTCTTTTAGTAGGTTGCTGTAACTTAGTGTAATTGTCTAGCTTTATGTCACACAGCATCTGTTTATTGCCTTTATACTAAATAATGAACCCTACCTTTTCACTTTGGTTGGTGCAGAAAGAGACAGGACAGAAGGACAGACTACTGCAGCAACTGAAACACAAGCTGGAGGAAAGCCAAACACAGCAAGTACGTTAGCAACTTTTAGGATTTTAGTTACAGTGAGCTCAAATTGCTCCGTCTACCTCAATGCAAGGTGGGAAAATCTCAGACCAAAAGTTAATCAGTAACTCAAAATGAAAATCGCAAATGAACATTAAAACTTACTTTGATGCAGGAGAACGTAAGTTTAAATTTACTTATTTCCTCTTTCGCTCATTCAATAAACTACACACATTTATAATCTAAGGCAAAGACTAGGTGTATTTTAAGTTTTTGTATCAAGCAGGTTTATATCAGTGTGTGTTTTGATGTCTGACTCTGTGTCTCTTTGACAGAGTGAATTGCAAAGAGAGTTGGAGCATAAAAACAGCCTGCTGCAGGAGCTAATGAGTAGTGATTCGCAACAGGTAGTACTGCTTCTTTTCTTTTTAAATCTTAATAAAGACTTGAGTTTTAGGTTTCATATTCCATCTGCACCACACAGTCATGAATTACATTACATTAAGATATTCGATACACAGCACCTAACGCTTTTTTTTGTTGTTGCTTTTTTAAGATTCCCACCAGCACAGAAAACAATGGGTATTCTTACTCTGGAAATCCAGCTCCCTCTATGTCAGGCGTAAGTGTTGTTTCTATGATTAGGGTTGTTCAGTCAATAGGCCTATTTATATTTTTCCACATGCTCAGGTGCTAACAAAGCATCACACAGCTATACCCTTGCATTTATCATCTTTCAGCATTTAGGTTGTAAACTTTAATTTGACCAATGGAGACACTACAACTTCCATTCTTACTGTTATGAGCTGTAAATTACCTGGAGGACAATTTTTTTTTCGAAAATATATTATCTTATAAGTCAAACATGGCACAGAGCATGCTTAACATACACAAAACATATTTGTGTAAGACTTTAAACAAGAACAAATCGATAAGATTAGATTTTTGTGTTTGACTGGGTTCTTTTGTTTGTGCTCTGTTAGCAGGCAGAGGAGGTTCAGCTGCTCAGAGATGCACTTAGGAGTCTGAGAAACAACTTCAGAGACCACGATCCACAGCACCATACACTGGACACCCTGGAGCAGGGAATAGTATCACTCATCGACAGACTGCATTCTCTGCATACACACAGGGTACGAATTCTTAGCTGGAAGCATAAACACACACAAGTCTTACGAACCACTTTTGTCTTTCAGAAACTGTTGGCGCTGGAGCCAAAGCCCAGTGGTGTCATATGAACTGATGGTTGAGGCTGTTGTATGAAATCAGTCTTTGGGCCATGACAAAGACTGAATTGATAGCTACTGACTTGTTAAATAATTAGCTGATAGCAACTTTGAAATTAGATTTGATTTAATTGATTAATGAGAAATGAAAGAGTATACTACGAAACTGATTTTGTACTATAAAATCTTCTTAGATATGGTTAGATATGGACATTTAAAAATCATGAGGGGCTCTCAACATTTGTCCAAATACTACAGGGAAGGGGGAAATCTCCAAGACGCAAAGGTCAACACACAGACAATGACTCCTGGCCTTGTACAAGTAAGTTGTTCCAACATCTACCCCCCAACTCCTCATGCATGCATACACAGAATATTTATGTTTTTACAAACTTTGTTTCTGTTCATTACAGAGGTTTGTCAGTCCCACAGTGGTTCTTCTGCCTCTACTAAAATCCTTTATTTCACTGGAAAATCCCCAACACCTTCCATGATCAATATACCGAAGAGGTGTGTGTGTGTGTGTGTGTGTGTGTGTGTGTGTGTGTGTGTGTGTGTGTGTGTGTGTGTTTGAAATATTTTCTTTCTGAAATATTTAAAAATTTAGCATTTTCTTCTTTTTTTGCTTACTTCACCTAAACACTGATGATGCTAACACATACATTTAGGCTAGTAAGGTAATGGTAGAAAATAAAATGGTAAAAAATTATGAAATGTTACAAAATGAGTGAGTCTCTTTGTAATTATTGTTCAGGCTCGGTGAGGTAACTCTCAAGGACGTTAAGGCAGCTGTGGATCGAGAGGGAAACTACAGGTACCACTTCAAGGCCCTGGACCCCGAGTTTGGCACTGTGAAAGAAGAGGTAAAAGAGGGCAGGGAAAAGGCAATAAATAAATCATAGGACAGTAAGGATGCACACTAGTCTGGATGAAAATTCTATGGTTTTTTGGGACAAAAGTTATTGTACTTAATAAAATAAGTAATCCCAAGCTTTAGACACTAACCTGTCAGGATATCTGCAGGTCTTGAAAAGTCAATAAAAGCATCAAGTTTAGTTTCTTCAAAAAACGATCTCTGAAGGTAATAAAAAGTCTTAAATTTAATTCAAGGTCTTGATTATTTTTCTTGCCTGCTGTAGACAGTAAACTTTTTATATTGTATTAGTTATAACCTTTTTGTCTATGTTGTTGTGGGCTGTTGGGCAATCTTATAGCTGTATTAATTACAATTGAGACTGATGTGACAGTGCATTGCGCACACAGGAGGCTTTTTAATAATTTTTTGTGCTGTAATTTTTTTCCACTTCTCTGAGTTCAGTTGACATTAATTGATTAATTAGATTACAAGGAATTGTTGTTATATATAGTTGAGAAGTACTGACAAAATAGAGATATAAATGTGAATAAATTGATGTACTTGATAAATAATTTAAGATTTATTGTCCCTACTGTTTCCCCACTCGTCCTCATGATTGCATTGAATGAGGTTTTTATTTTTTCATTAGTAATTAATTTGGAGAACCCTGCAGAAACTCTTTTGTGGTTCACTTAAAGATGGGGGACAAAATCTACAGCCATTGCTGTGTGCAAAAGTACATTCCAACATACATATGTTATGTAAATATCGTTCTAAGAGCAGAGTAGTCATACATGAAAACCTTCTGTCTGTGTGCAGGTGTTCCTGGATGGAGCAATCGTTCCAGGCTGGGAAGGAAAAATAGTGGCCTGGGTAGAAGAGGACCGTGGTGATGAAAGGTAACAACATGGTCATCCTGCATCACTCTCTTTATTTCCCTTACTCTCATTGGTAAATAACTCATTATCGTTTCTCTCTTAGGCCGTTGTAGGTTCAAGCTGAGGGGGTGAAACACTTACTGTTTTTGCCCTGGGTGACTCTGATCCCAGAGGCACATCAAGACAACTGTTCAGAAAAGAGGCACAACTGGACCATTTTTGAGATTCGACTTATTAGAAAAGTATTGTAAGACTTGTCAGCAAGAGATTTAGTTTCATCAGCTGGTATTTAACTATGCTGAGCCCAACTCACTGGAGAAAGTGTAAATCTGTAAATGATATCTAGAACATTGTAAAACTCTGTGCCTTACAAAGGAAAGCTATTTCATCATGTGCTTATTATTACCATGCTGTAACTGTAGTATCAAAACTGGACTCATAAGTAGAAAAATTCTTAAGAATTAACTATTTCTAAAACCACAGTAGTGTTGTTGTTTCACCTCTGGTTGAAACCAGATGTCTGTATGATGATTTGGAAAAATTACGTTATTTTAAGTTTTGAGTATCACTTTTTATTCCTTGTGTAGCAGTGTTGTCATAAACACCATCAGATTACATGTTAGAAATATTTATTGTACATTGTTCTTTACCCCAGTTTCAATTCTGTTTTCATTGTGAATGTGAAGTGAATATACAGTATTATTTACCTTAGCAGGAAATGGGGAAAAAAGTTGCCACTTTTGTAATACAGATATTATAAAGAAAGAAAAAGAAGGACAAAATGTGTAAACACAAGGTTTGTCTAAATTCTGACCTGCTGAAAAATACACTGACCACATAGCAGCTAGTATTGCTAGTGTTATGTTTTGTATTAACATTAAATAACAGTAAAAAGTCTGGTCATGGTCATGTGAAAATATCTAAAAAAAAAAAGTTCCATTGCAAAAGGAGAAATAATGCCTGAATGTATTTCATACTAATCAATTTCACTAAATAGGACCCAAATCCAGATGTGGGTTTAAGTATCAGTCTGTAGCACACCAGCATATATGTAAACAGAACAGGCTCATACTGAACTGCTGTCAGTGAAAATAATTTATGCTGGAACATTGATGTTCATGTAGAAATGCAGATGAACAGCACTGTTATTTTGTTTTCTTTATGAAATTGTTTTGTACATTTGTGTAAAATATTTTCACCATATCCTTAAATATTTGACTTTTATGACTTTGATTTGTTTCAAGAGATTCTTGTGAGATGAGAATCCCTCTGCTCCTGTTACAAAGATGCTATGGATGTGAATTTGGCATCAGAAGTTTAAAGGAGACTTTAGTCCATGAACAATGGACCATCCCACTATTTATGGTGTGTGTGTGTGTGTGTGTGTGTGTCTGTGAGTGTGTGCGTGTGTCTGTGAGTGTGCGTGCATGTTCTTGTGTGTGCTTCTATCTTCCCATCTGTGATCAGTGTATTTGCCTTCACTAACAAGTCAACTGAAATATGCATCAGTCTACTTTTTAACTAAAACCCATTTGAATGCCAAGACTGCCTGTACTATAAAAAGTACAATTTGCTGATGAGATGGTTATTTAGCATTTGTTTGTTTGTTTACTGATATTTTTACAAAAATATGTATGCTGTCTGTTAACGAAGCCCTTTGTTGAATGTTAGAAAGACATATTTTGAAATAAAACCTTAGTTTTGTTTTCAAAAATGTCATTGTTCCTGTTTTTATAGTGGTTGGAAAATTGGGGAAAATCAGCTTGTTAGGTTGGTGGTTCTACATTTTCATCTGCACTTTGGAATATTTCATCATAGATGAAAACTCCTGACCCTCTGCTGCATGTTAGTAATGTGGGCTATTCCTCGTTTTGGGATGGATGGGGTGTTGGCCTCTTAAACCTCACTGACCTGCCCGAGGGTCAGTCATTACAAACTCATGCTGCTCAGCCAAACAAACTCAGCTTAAAGCTACAAAACTTTATTTGAAATTCCAGCTTACTTCAGAGTTTCCAAAGATACCAAATCTGCAACTACTAAAATAGTTGAATAATTGTTTATTGTTTTTGTAAGCAAAAGTGCAGAATTTGCTGTTTCAAGGCTCACAAATGGGAGGAGTTATATTTTTTCTTGGTCCTACATTAGTTTAAATGTAATATTTTGGGGTTTTATGCTGCTGCACTACTTGAAATTGGAGACACTCCTCCTCTGAGAGATTTATACATTTCATAACATTTGTGACTGTTTTAATTAGTGTGGCCATGTGCATGTGTGTATAATGGCTGTTTTTGCAGTGAAAGAACTGTCTTGTGGTGATCATATGTATATGTAATTTATTCTCAAGCAAAAACAACCTTGATGTCATAAGATTTAGCCCACAAGCAATCATCACTGTTGTACTGCCATCGTGTGGTCGCTCATATAATTCCAGTAAAATATAACTTTACAGCTCTTGAATAGACTTTCTACCCTGACAGATCAGACTTTGGTTACATGTCTGTTATCGTTTCATTTGATTAGATTTGTTTTGTTTTTTGTCTTCGTTTTATTCAGAGTGGTGGTGTTTATTTAGTGATTACATTTTGAATGACCACTGTTTACGACACATCGGTGTAAGGGGCGGCAGGACAGAGAGGAGTGCCGTAAAGCGCTGTGTTTTGGACTGGAGGAGGTCATTAGAAAGTGAGGAGGAACACCGGGACGGTTCTCGGGGCACAGAGACACTCGGTGCCAGCTTATCTCTGATGCCGGTGTAAGATAAAAAACATTATTCAACAGCTCTGTATAGTGTTTCAATCGCTGCAAAATGCTTCGTCTGATACTGCGGCTCAGGCCGTCCTCCGGGCTCCCCTGTCCCCGTGTCCTCCCAGCCGGGCCTGCTGCTCTCAGCTCCCGCTCCGTGCCCGGGACCGGCTGTCTCAGGAAGCTTCACCGTGGAGCGGGGAACCGGGCCGCGTGCTTGGGCTCCGGCTTCAGCCACAGAGCGACTCTGCTGCGGTGTACCCAGCTGGCAGGCGGCTGTCAGACCAAGCGTTTCTACAGCCTCCCGCCGCACCAGAAGGTACAGTTACTTGACCAGGTTCCGGTTGTTGCTATAGCACCAACGTTCACGGTTACAGCTAGCATGACCTCCCTGGCTAGCATGATATAGCGCTGCGATGTACCGAGCAATGTGTGTCTCTGCTTAAAAGGTTTAATCCAGGCTGAAATAAAGGCCGTGGCAGAGGTTTTAAACGGTAAAGTGAATTCCTACCAACACTGTCAGTTAGCTGGAAGAAATAGCACAGGAACATTAATTTGATGTCATGCGGCGTGTTTCCGTTGTCATTTTAGCTACATTTACAGTTCAATCAGATTGAATTAAACGTGAAATAAAGGCGATCACTTATGGGCTAGAAAGCGTCCCCACATCCCATTAAACACATTATGGGTGGTGTCATGGGAGTCTCAGGACTGTAAATCAGGCCCAATAAGAATCCACACTCATATTTCATATTTTTCTGCCGCAGTTGTTATCTCCATGAGTGACATGGGAGACTTTGTTTATACTACTCTAAATCTAAGCAGGTTTAGACTGTGTCCTTGTGGTGGTGTAAGAGGTAGTCAGATTTTTAATTGAATAAAAGTAGCAGTACCCCGGTGAAAGCATACTATGTGACTAAGTGAAAGACATGTTTCCAAAATTTTACTTTTAAATTAGCAGTACTACAAATAAAAGTGTTGAATGTGCAGATTTGCCCATTTTTGAAAAGTGTGTATCTTATTAGTGGATTGATAATGTGACATACTAAAGATTTTACTGTCACAGTTGTCATCTCCTCTCCTCCTGTATACACAGCGGTTGAGTTTCTTTTCAGGTCTGTGTGCTAAGATTTTCCTCTACTCTCTGGTCTAATGGAGATCTGTTTGAGATCCCTTCTCTTAGCCTATGTCTGTTTCTCCACTGTTAGCACTTGTGTAATTTTCTATCAGATGTTACATGACACTGAAAGGTACCCTAAAACAGCACAAATGTGGTGTAATGCAGCTGTATGTAGGTCATTTTATTGAGCAAGGGAATGAGGTGATGGTTATGTAGCAACTGCAGTGGCATCATCTGAAATTTGGCAGTGTTTGCAATGCCCTGTCTTGAAGCCCCAGTGAAGATGATGTGAAGTGACAATGGTGATCTTTTGGCATTCTTGAACTGAATGGCCTTTTCTTTGAAATTTGGTTAGCTACCAGGTTAAATATGACACTTTCTCCTGACTCTTTCATTCTTGAGCTATTGGAATTTGTCTTTTGTTGAACAGGTGGAGCTTCCTGCACTGTCACCCACCATGCAGACGGGCACAATTGCTCGTTGGGAGAAGAAGGAGGGAGAAAAAATCGGCGAGGGTGACCTTATAGCTGAGGTTGGGAGCAGTGTATGTCTGTGTTTCCATGTTATTTAAGGAAACCATCACTAGACACTTTAAAAAAATGTTTCTGTCTTTGTAGGTGGAGACTGACAAGGCCACAGTAGGTTTTGAGATGCTGGAGGAATGCTATCTGGCAAAGATCCTGGTTCCTGAGGGGACCAGAGATGTCGGCGTTGGGTCAGTGATCTGCATCACGGTTGACAAGTAAGTGTCTGTTGGTTGGCAATGTAAAAAACATAGATGTCTGATTAGAGTCTCAGATGCTGGAAATTTACACTTTGTTGTTTTTATAGTGATGAAAATTGAAATTAAGCTAGACAGTAGATCACACCTGAGCTGATCGATTAAAACCATTTCATTAATTAGTTGATTGACAAAAAATATTTAGCAGCTATTTTAATAATCAATTAAATTTGTATTTGTTTGACAAGCAAAAGTGCTAAATGTTCTGGTTCCAGTTTTTATATGTGAGGATTTGATTTATTGTCTTCATCATCTATGATAATATAATAAATACCTTTGGGTTTTGGACTGTTCTTCCATTAAAACAAATAATTTGCATAAATCAGTTTGGTCTCTGAGAGATTATAACACACATCTTCCGCTATGTTTCAACATTATTTAAACAGAACAATAAATCAGATAATCAAGAAAATATCCTGCAAATTAATTGTTAATGAAAATAATCATTAGTTGCAGCCTTAGATCACAGACTCAAGTTATTTTCATTAATTTCCGTGAACATTGCTTCTGTTATTATTGCACTATATGCATTTTCCACATACTCAATCTCAAATTAAGTGTTGCTGTTGTTTGGAGTATTGGCAGCTTTTGACACTTCTTCTCTCACTTTTTCACCACCTGTTTTTGTTTCAAGTAGTTTTCAACATGTCCGTTAGACTGGATATGGTTATGCTTTGTGTAAATTTGTGTCTAATATCTCTGTGTATGTTTTCCCCTGCAGCCCTGACCTCATCTCAGCCTTTAAGGACGTAACACTGGACTCACTTAAAGCAGCTGGTGCTGCCCCTTCAACAGCCGCCTCTGCTCCTCCTCCTCCACCTCCTCCTGCTGCTGCTGCTGCTCCTCCTGCAGCCCCTGGCAGCTCTTATCCCACACACATGAAGGTAGGTGTGTTCTTACATAAACAAAGTAGAGTCAGGTGTGGGGTAGTCGGAGAGCAGCCGAGTCGAGTGATATATGTAGCCGCAGGCGTAGTTTTATCAGGGCTGTTCAGTCTGACAGACTGTCTGTTAGGTCCGTATGTGATGGTATCATTGTGTGTCTGCTGCATGTTAGCGCAAAGCAGCAGAATAGAGTGATTTGGGGACATTTTCAGTTTTCTCTCTGTATAATAATAATTTTTTAGTATCATCCAGGTTGTAAGTCTAACTTTTAAATATTAGTATGAAGCTATTAGGTCTGTCGAGTAATTCAGAAAGTAGGCTGGACTTGCACAACTATATCTCCTGTCAGTATAAGTAAGTCAAATCAAATCAAGTAATCAAATAAAATCAAATAAAACAGCTTCTCCCTATTTTTAACTCTGTGCTTTCTCTTACTGAAGTTATGATGTCAGGGTTTGTCTTCGTATTGCCTCAAAGCATGATTTTCAACCAGACTTTGTTAGATGCTGCTCCAGCAAAAGTTCCTGAACCAGTAATATAGCAGCAACATGACTTACGCCCTTTTGAGTTGCTCTCGAAACCTCAATTGACCTGGAGCCTTAACAGAGTTTTTCACTAGTTTCCTGTAGCAAGTGATCAGACGGGAAGCTACACAGATTGCATCCCTCTGCCTTGATTGCTTAAGTACGTAATTGTGTATTTGATGTGTGTGTTACAGATCACACTTCCCGCCCTCTCTCCCACCATGACGATGGGAACAGTGCAGCGCTGGGAGAAGAAGGTCGGAGAGAAGTTGAGTGAAGGAGATCTGCTGGCTGAAATCGAGACTGACAAGGCGACCATCGGTAAACCCAAACACCTCAGCCCTGAAATTTTTGTTCTGTGTACTGCAGAATATTACAATTTTATTTAAGATCTGGTTAATTCTTGTTTTTATTTTATCATACCATTTGTGATTTTGGTAATCACACATGGTATGATAAAACTAATCTGTAAAAAGACTGTACAACCGTTATCTATCCTGATGCTTTAGCATTACAATAAAAGCTCAACATGACCCTTTCATGTGTTGTTGGTGTGTAGGCTTTGAGGTGCAGGAGGAGGGATATTTGGCTAAAATTATGGTGGCGGAAGGAACTCGGGACGTCCCCCTGGGAACACCACTCTGCATCATTGTAGAGAAAGAAAGTGACATATCTGCCTTCAAGGATTATGTGGAAACTGGAGTGGCAGAGGTTTCCACACCTCCTCCGGCTCCAGCACCGGTGAGGCACATGTAGAACTTACACTTTCAAATACAATATTCTGTTTTAATATCACTCTTATAATTGCTAACTGATTTGTGAGCATTTTATGTTATTTTGTAGGTTGCAGCTCCAGCTCATGCAGCACCCATTCCTACTCCTGCAGCTGCTGCACCAGCAGCACCCAGGAAGGGGCGTGTGTTCGCCAGCCCACTTGCCAGGAAACTCGCTTCTGAGAAAGGAATTGAACTGGCGCAGGTCAGCGGTAAGTGATGCAGGTGGTCAAAATGTATTTTGGTAGAACATTTCTTATTTCAAGTGAAATACTAAATACAAAAAAAAAAAAAGCAATGATAAAATATATTTTTATACATGGAGCTGTTTTCTGTTCAGGCTCTGGTCCTGATGGACGTGTCACCAGGAAAGATATTGAGAGCTTTGTTCCACCAAAGCCTGCACCTGTAAGTGAAGCTTCCACTTTTTTCTGTATACATGACTCCAGATTAGTAATGCACATATATGTAAGAACTTTGTTTCCATACTTGATGATTTCCATTAATATGCTATAGTGGTGAAGCAATTAATATGGTTTAATTAATTAATCATTGTTTATTATATAAAGCAAAAATGCTAAGTATTCTCTGTTTCTAGCTACTAAAATGCAAGTGTTTTTTCTTCTATTTGGACAAATGTATCGATTTGAAGACCTCAAGCTCTGGGAAATTGTGATTTTTCTGCTACTACTACTACTACTTCCAAAAATATTGAAAAGTTATACCAGTATCTGGTTATAATGTTGTCGTTGATCAGTGTCTATCCATGGCCTGAGAGTTAATTCTGTATTTTGTAGTTCCAATTATTTTCCATGGCTGTAAATGAAAAAATTTTTTTTACTGGTTTTAATGTTGCGGCTGATCGCTGTAAGTGTCTCAAGGTTTTCTTGTGATGCGTTTTGATGCAAATGAAATCATTTCCATTGGCAGACTGTAGCTGCTGCTCCCACTCCAACTGCAGCTCCAGCTGCTCCTGCACCTGCTGCAGCTCCTGCTGGGACCTTCACAGACATCCCTATCAGCAACATCCGAAAGGTTAGAGCAAACACACACCTGACTGTTGGTGGTCCATGGTGTCCAGTTATAGCTTCCTGTTCTGCTCAAACTTCATTTACAGCAGTCAGGCATAATTCATGTAACGCTCCCTCTGCGGTTTGGTGCTGGTGTATTAAAAGCTGTAAGGCAAACGTCCCGAGGAGTTTTCACAGTGTAGCTCTGTTATCTCTGACCTGTGCTTCCACATTTTGCCCCAAAGACAGGCACTCCATTTATCAACACAGACTTGACTAACACACCTCATTCCTCCCTACAATAAATTATGGATCAAAGCTGAAGTGCATATATTTGTCTCTCCTGCAGGTCATTGCTCAGAGGTTGATGCAGTCCAAGCAAACCATCCCCCACTATTATCTGTCTGTAGATGTCAACATGGACCAAGTGATTGAGCTTCGGAAAGAGCTCAATGCTGTGAGTCTTTGTTTGTGAATATACATGTAACAGAATGAAAGACAGAAAACTTCTTTCCCTTAACTAAGATAATTATTTCCTGTCTCTTAAACAACCTCATCTCCTCTGTGCAGGAAGTGAAAGCCCAGAATATCAAACTTAGTGTGAATGACTTCATCATCAAAGCCAGCGCTCTGGCCTGCCTCAAGGTCCCCGAGTGCAACTCCTCCTGGTTGGACACGGTCATCCGCCAGTGAGTAAACACATAAACAGACATATCCAAACACACATGCTGTTTGGTTCCAGTATACAGTGAACAGCCAATTTGTTCTCTTGTAGATCCACCGTGTGTAGTCCTCTTATCTGGTCATCCTTTCTCTGTTATTTGCTTCTTCGCATTTTGTCTTACATCAAACCTCTTTGCATCTTAAATCTAGATTTTAAATTCTGTCACTAAAGATAACATCTTGAGTCATTTAAAGAAAAAAAGACTAACAAAGGAAGAGCTACAAAAGTATTAAGTAGTATTATTATGTTAGAATAAAACTGGGACCTTTATGTTAGATACGGGTCCCTAAAAGTGTAGCTGTATGATTATACCAGTAGAGGCCACTCAAAGAACATTTTTTAACTCTTCTCTGTTTAGAAGCAAAGTCACATTGAACAAATTTCTGCTCTGTCATCCATATTGACTGATTTTCATTTTTCCAGGAATCATGTGGTGGACGTGAGTGTAGCAGTGAGCACAGCCAACGGTTTGATCACACCCATAGTGTTTAACGCCCACACCAAAGGACTGGCTTCCATCAGCTCTGATGTGTCTGCTCTCGCTGCCAAAGCGAGAGACGGCAAACTGCAGCCACATGAGTTCCAGGTACAACATATGATACCTGATTCTGTGGGTTTATGCAGTTTTTCAGTTTCAGGGGTTTTAAATGTGTGATGGTTAGTTCTATGTGGATTTCATCTACTATTAGTGAACCAGCAAATTTAAATATTCCTTTTCGATGTGTGTTTTTTTTTCCACCAGGGAGGTACATTCACAATCTCTAATTTGGGAATGTTTGGCATCAAGAACTTCTCAGCGATTATCAACCCTCCTCAGGCCTGTATCCTCGCAGTTGGAGGCTCAGAGAAACGGCTGATGCCCGCTGATAATGAGAAAGGGTCAGTGTTGTGATTACAATACTTATACCAAGTAGGACATTCTGCACTTCAAAGCTCAAATCTTAACACAATGTGTGTTTGGGTTTCACAGGTTCGATGTAGCCAGCATGATGTCGGTGACACTGAGCTGCGACCACCGGGTGGTGGATGGGGCAGTCGGCGCGCAGTGGCTCGCAGAGTTCCGCAAGTTCCTGGAGAAACCCGTCACCATGCTGTTGTGATCGGTCTGTACTGCCATTAAAACAGCAGCAACAGGCCGACGCCTCTCGCTGAAGTTATCCGCTTGGTCTAAACCAGTGTGGATCCTCCTGTGATTGGCTGGCCTACCACCAGGTCACTCCCAGTTACCCTGCAGGGGAAGAGGCAGAACTCACTCCGCTTACCTGTCTGTCTCGCTGTCTCTCCTGTCTGTCTTTCTCTCCTCTTGCTGTCTCACTCATATTCTATTTATTGACGCCCCATCTCATGAGAGATCAGAATTAGGTATAATTTATCCTAGAATAGAGGATGGCCATATGTCACTAAAACATTGATAATGTTTTATAAAGGGAAGTGTTACAAGTCCAACCAGCGAGCACATTTCCCTTAAACTTATGTGTGTGTGTGTTTCTACACACTTATCTGTGATTTTGTGTGAATGTGATAAAGACGATGGGAAGTGCAGTTAACTGTGGGTTCCAGTCTTTTGAGTAAACGATTGTGGTTTTTGTCTACAAGTTAAAAGAGGATGGAGTTACATGTAAGTCGGTTTGAAACGCACAGAGTCCAGATCTACACACACAAACCTGTCCCCATTCAGTGGTCACACTCACACACAATTGAAATATTTAGTATGTTTTTTGTGAGTTGATGCTACAGTGTGTATATTGCTCACTGTGAACACAGTGCTGTGTGTATATATATATATATATATGGTGATGAGTTCATTGGTTGAACTAACTAAGCTCTGATGAAGCCTCACCATATAATTAGTATCTGTACAGACCTGAATGATAACTAACGCTCTTAAAGGTAATACTGAATGGTTTTGCCAATTCCCTCTCTTCAGTGGGGATGTTTTATCTTTAGAATAAATCCTTTTCCTTCGAAATATTCTGTATTTCACAGCTGAAACGCACAAAGCTGGTGCTGGATATTTGTAATTTGAATAAATTGGGAGATGTTAACCTTGTGCCACAGGCTCTTTGGTTTGGGTTTTTATAATGAGACTTCTTGTAAGAGCCCAAATTAAAGCACTTAGGAATAGAAACAGTACTTACAGTGCATCACTAAATATGTGAAACATTTTTGAAATTTGTAAAAGTATTTGACTCAGAACCAGGGGTCCAAGAAACTACTGACCAGCTTCATTGTTTGTTCGTGCTGCATACCAAAAAGCTGCAGCCAACCTCCCTGTACATCAGGTTTCTTCAATATCTTGTTCAGCTATCACTACTGATTTATTTAGGCACACACACACACACACACACAAAAAAGATAACCACATGACATTTTCTTGTTTTGGATTTGAGGTGCTAAATTAGTACATTGCTGTCTTAATATTTTTTAGTCTTTTTTCATATCAGCAATATATAAAATCACCATAGTAACCTGTATTTAAATAAAATAAAGAACAGAAAAACATGACGTGGGTCTAAACAAACTGCAGGTGGAGAAGTAAACCAGGGTGTGTCAGTAATGGGAGGATACTGACCTCATTGAGGTGACATAATAAAAGGTCAAATTTGAAAACTTGAAAAGGTCACATGTTGCTTTGCTTCTTTTGGTTCAATCTGACTTGAATCTGAAGCTATTTTATGTTTTTTGTGTGTGTGTGTGTGTGTGTGTGTACACGTGTGCATGTGTTTTTAAAGCTACTTTAATTCCCAGCCCAACTTTCCTCTAATTAGGAACTTGGTGGTGAACCACTGTTGATCACTGCTGCAAACTCCTGTAAGACACATAATCTTTTCTAGGTCAGTTTCAGTTTTCTCATCTCATCAAGAAATCAAAATCATCTAAATGCTCATACTACATGTATAAAACTATTTACTCATGTTGCCACATGTGGCATCATTAAATCTGACAAACGTTTTGATGGGCTCGGATTGTGGCTCTCATGGCATAACTGTTAGACATTTGGTTGTGACTGTTGGAGTGCACTCAACTCTGACATACTTGGATGATCACTGAAGAACTTGGCAGACAGACTGACTTATGTGATTCATGAATAAATAACAAATTTTATGCAAACTCATTTGAAAAGCAGCAATGACAGATTTTTGTTTATCCCATAGGTCATAACTGGATGATGTCCTTATCACCAGATGACCAAAAAGTAATCTTTTTTTAACACTTCCTCACACTAGTAGTTACAACCTTGTATATACACTACACATGATAATGTCCTCAGTGTGTGTATTATAGACAAATTACAAGTAGTAGTCCTTTTGAATAGCGTGACAAGCTTCATCAGTCCTGTATGGTTCCAACATTCACATTAATTCAGAGAAAGGTGGTTTCTAAAGTATACAGCAGCTGATTTGACCTCATCAGACCTGTATAATCTTGTAGCAACGCTTTGAATAGAAATGTCCACAAAATGTTAACAAGATAACATATTTTCAGCATGACGAAAGATACCATGAAAACATCAAATACATGAAATGAAAAGCAGGGCTGCTATTCTCAGTTTTTCATCTTGATTCATCTGGCCCTTAAATTGGTGAAAAAATGCCTGTCACAATTTCTGAAAGTGAACATTTGCTGGCTGTATCCAACCAGTTGATGTAAAACGGATGAAAGCATCAACCCTCATGTTTGAGAAGGGGAATTAGTTCGATATTAGTTAGATATGTTATGTGTTGGTCCACTTATGGATTAATCCATTTATCAAGTGAGACAATGGTTGCTTTAGAAAAAAGCTACTCAAGAAAAACACCTAGAAAAGAAAAGTTCACTTCATAAGCAATGAAGTGTTCTGTTACTCAGTTTAGTATACTTAAAAGTTCTGCTACTGCAGCCTCACTTGGTCTGGTATGACCAGTGGGCTAGTTTATGGTGGCTAATGTTAGCTAACTTCTGATGTTGTTATGTCAGTAAACCATCACTAAGCCACTTTGCCGTCTCTTCTTAGTGCTGCTGCTGTGCTACATTTGAACATGCCACAGAAAAACATTTCAATGATTAATCCACAAAAGCTTATCTTAGGAGACTCTTGGAAAATGGAGGGAAATTCAGTGAGTTATTATCGTGTAGCAGATGCTTGTGGCCGCTGTTCAACTAGAGTTATGGTCTCATGCTACATACCTATATTTATGAATACTTAATATCACTGTAAGTAAAATGTAAGCTTCTGTTAAAGAGCCATACCTGTATATTTAGTTTTATTTTATCTTAGCAGCATCAGAGTGTTTCAGCTGACTGGATTGGCAGTCTGTCACACAGACAGGAACTTGGTGCAGTGGTTGTCTGGAGGGAAAACCATGTAGAATGGATGTCTGCATCCATGGCAACAAAAGCTGTACATCACATACTGTATGCTGCCCTGCTGCATTATGGGGATGTCTGCTTAATAGGTGATGTTTTTACAGAGCAGCTGCAGTTCTTTATGTTACGCTGATTAATTAGACCACAAGCTGACCCCTGTAGCTACCACTGTGAACATTAGCAGGTGATAGGACTTAATACAAATCCTCCCTCTATCACTTACCTGCCATCTTCAGTTTCACAAAGATTTGACTCTCCAAACAGATAATGGGACAGATATGATGAAGTGAGACTGAAAATAGAGGAGGGTTGGGTTGGTTCATCATTCAATAGATTAATCATGCATGCCTAGGTTTTTTGGCCACCACCAGCTTGTTCTCAGGGGAGAGAGGGCTGCCCCTCTGTTTCCTCTCAGCTATGGGCTCTTCTGGAAGATGGATGCTCTGGACCCTGTGTGCGTGTTTCACCGCTCTGGAGAATGGTGAGTAAGCCTGTTTACTGTGTGAGCTTTGATCCAAATTGAGCAAGGCAGGATGAAAGATGTTTTGTAATTTTGTACACAGTGTTAAAAGTGTTTTGAAGGATCTGAAAAGCTGCTGCTTTTCTATACTACTTCACATGGATTCTGGTATTTTTATTTGTTTATTTTATTGTTTTCCTGTGACAGACCTTTACAACAACAGTGCTAGCTCTAAGCCTTCAGTATTGGGACAGATATGTTTGACTGTGAGGTTGCAGATTTCTTTCAAAAAATAGGCTACTTAAAGTGTCTGTTGTAAAAATGAATAATTTACTACATCAAATTCTCTTCTCACTAAAAATGGAAAATTGCTTTAATCATAAGTAAGAGTGAAGAGCTTCATCAAACTTAGGAGCTAAAGATTAAATTTTCATTTAGTGCACTTATTTCTTAATTGCTTGACTTTAACAAAACAAAAAAAAGCTCCTGCAAAGCATCTCATTTTTCATTGTATAGTTATATCCAATTAAACATGTTTCTCATATTGAGTGTGTAAATTTGAAAGATTGTTGATAGACCAACATTTTAGAAACCAGTGATCTACATGGAAACAATGCTGTGAACTGATGGGATGCTTTCATGAATGCAGCCCAGTGAAGTGAGCTGTTGTTCCACTCAGTCTGTGATCGGTTTGGCTCAACCTCAGAGCTGTCAAGTGTAATTAACAACTAATATGCACGCTGAATTCCCACACACACACACAATAGGAGGGGGGAAGGGTTCATTATTTCAGTAATGAAGGAGGAGAGGGAGGACCAGTGCAGTCTGCATGTCAGCAGAGAAACTAGGGAATTAAAAATTTTGAATAACAATAAAACATTATGGAAATTTCAGAGGTAACTCCTGAACTGAAAGGCTTCTCACATTATGTGACAGATATGACTTATCTCTGTTCTCTACACAGTTGCACTCAGGGTCACCATGAGGGAAGCCAATCTGGAGGTGGTTCGAGGGGATTTTGTGGTTCTGCCTTGCTCCTTCTTCACCTCCAGCCCCCTCTCCAGACTCAACGTTATCTGGACTATGGCTCCCTTTTCCAGTCCAGAAACCCCAATACAGGTCTGCATCCCAACACAAACATGCACAAACACTGCTTACGCAGCAACACGCTTCAATCTTCTAAACTGCTCAATCAGTCAATCTACAGGTGTTGGTAAAAAGAAACATCAACTACCCAAAGTAAAACTTTGAGGACTCTGATGCAAACATCCACCTTAAATCCACAGTCAAAAATACCCTGTATGAAACACAACAAGCCTGTTTTTTTAAGGCCTGAAACTACTTACTGTATTAATAGCTGCTCTCACTTGCAGGTGATTGTGTATGACCACGGACAGGTGATTGAAGACCCCTCCCTCACTGGCAGGGTGGGTTTTACAGGTATTATAACCACTGAAAACCCTTTTTAACTGAATTATGTTGTGTCCACATAATGTTCTATAGTTTAAAACAACCTGAACTTTCTTGTCTTTCATTTTAATTCTGGGTATTTAAAAAAAAAAAAAAAAATTTTAATGACTATAATAATAATTATTTCATGCTGCAGGTATTCCCTGGAGTGCGGATATTGTCCTGAATGACACACAAGTATCAGATGCTGGTATTTACCGCTGCATGGTCAATAATCCACCAGAGGCAGCAGATCCTGGCATAGGAGAACTGGTGCTCAGTGTTCTGGGTGAGTGTGTAACATTGCCATTTAACATACTGTGAATTAGGGATGCATGTATGTATTACTTCAGTTCCCAGCCTGATCTGGCGTTACTGTCGCTCATTTTCTGTTCTACAAATGTATCTGAAGAGCTTGGAATAATCAAGTATTCTTTAGCAACATGGCTCTAATCATGGTAATGTGTTTGTCTGTCTGTTGGCCCACCACTTAGGTTCAGACTGAAAAACAAAAAAAACTATTAGATGGATTGCCATGAAATTTTGAAGACATTCATGGAGCTGCTAGCCTGGCTTAGTCTTAGTGTTAACAATTTGTTAGTATTGTTCTATTTTACATTACATGAACTGATACACTCCCAGAGAAAACACCGGCTAAAATTTTAGAATATTAATGGCCATAAGTAATATTGCTTTTTAAATGATAATGGTGATAGCTGGCTAATATATTGGAGCTTTGATCAAATAATTATGCACCGATCCAGTCAAGTACTCACCCAGAGGCTTTTAAGAAAGCACAGATAAAGAATACATATGTTCCAAAGGGCAAATAATATCTTGAGACCAGACCTGAGCAGTAGTAGATAAAACTTTCCTTACAACTTATTACTAACATTACATCATATGAATGAAAAAAAAAATCTCATGGTCCATCTTGCCAGTCAACTTTCAGACGTCACAGACTTACTCCGAAACCTCTAGCAGTTTTTCTTTTGGGAGCTAGTACACAAGTATTATTTTAATACAAAGAGAGAAAGCAGGAGCTCTATTGAAATATCACTTCAGGTCAGATGTGCAGGTTAGTCTCACTGTGGAACATCCAACAAGAAATATCCCTGAAAGAATCTCAGAACCAAACTGTCTCACAAATAGACACTGAATGGCCTGCATCAATCTGTAAAGAGTTCCACTGCATTACATCCCTTTAGAAATTTATCTACTGATTATTTTCGTAGCGCCCCCTTCGCTGCCTGTGTGCCAGTGGGATGGAGATGTTGATATGGGAGGAAGTGTCACGCTGTCCTGCTCAGTGACAGAGGGCATCCCCACTCCAGAGATCCACTGGGATAAACTGAATCCAGAGGAAATCTCACTTCCCATCAACATGGAGGGTCAGTGCCCTACACACACACACACACACACACACACACACACACACACACACACACACACACACACACACACACACACACACCTCTTCGGTATATTGATCATGGAAGGTGTTGGGGATTTTCCAGTGAAATAAAGGATTTTAGTAGAGGCAGAAGAACCACTGTGGGACTGACAAACCTCTGTAATGAACAGAAACATAGTTTGTAAAAACATAAATATTCTGTGTATGCATGCATGAGGAGTTGGGGGGTAGATGTTGGAACAACTTACTTGTACAAGGCCAGGAGTCATTGTCTGTGTGTTGACCCTCGCGTCTTGGAGATTTCCCCCTTCCCTGTAGTATTTGTAAGTAAACAAGTATTTTAAGGTGCAACTCCAGCAAATATAGTATTTAACTTTCATAAACTTAGGAGACTCAAAGGAAAGATGTTTTAAAAAATCATTATTTAATTATAATTATTTAATCTATAGTCCGGGTTCAGCAGTAAGGGAAAAAAATGCAGGATCCTACACTTCCCATAATGCTTTTGCATACTTCTCTTCTTTTCCTTCAAGCTCTTTCTTTTCTCATTAGTTCAGTGTCATTAATGTGACTGTCCTCTCTCTCTCTCTCTCTCTCTCTCTCTCTCTCTCTCTCTCTCTCTCTCTCTCTCTCTCTCTCTCTCTCTCTCAGGGGATCTGTCTGGCTCTGTCCAAATTGTCAATGTGTCCTCTCAGACATCCGGCCTGTATCGCTGCTCTGCCACTAACCTCCTGGGAACAGAGAACTGCTACGTCAATCTGTCCATTTACAGCAGTAAGTGTCTCTGTGCTTACCCATCATGCCTCTCGTCCTACTCTCACCTAAATGATTGCAGCCACCTGAATAATTTTCTATTTATTTGTGCAGCCCCAGACAGTTCCTCAGGCATCCTGCAGGGCGTGCTGCTGACCTTGTCTATGAGCCTGGTGTTGCTGGCGTTGCTGGTGCTCGTGCTGTGGCTGCATCGCACAGGGCAGGAAAGCAGGTGGGGGGAGGGGAAAGAAGAGGAAGAGGAGTGTTACAACGAGATCCGATACACTCCGTCTCTGATGAAGCGCTCGTTTGTTTGATTTCTCAACATGTAGATAATGGATTTTTACAGCCTGGCCAATGCTCCCTGTATACGTCACTGTTCAGCACCACAAATTCTGAATAAATACCCTAGTTCTGATAGGTGTGGCGTTTTATTTACAAGAAGGATTTACAGTTGTAGTTGTAGTTGCATATGACAAACTTTGAATATTTTTCCCAATTCCCTCAAAGTTAGGAGACCGTTAAACCTACCTTTTAAAAATAGGGCATTCAGTATCCCCTGGCTTTAATCATCAATGCGGAAATGCACTGAAAGATAAGCCTGCATCTTTACTTATAGCATCCTGCCTTTAAATCAAACCCTAATACTTTATCCTCAACTTTAAATTCCTCAAGGCTTAAAACTGAAAATACTTCAGCATGTGTCCAATTGATCTTTTTCTCTTTTGGCCAAAAATCAAAGTAAACTGTCTTAACTCATCACATGACCAAACAAACCCGAGACAGTGTGGTTCATTGTGGTTGCATTGAAATAAATCTGGATATGAATGTTCACACCAAGGGCGTAGGTCTGGTCTCAACATTGATAGGGATGTATCAACCCCGCAACAAACAGATTGGCTTTTTAATGCTGCCAGCCAAACGGTTTATTAACATATAAGATCTAAATTTACATTCAGGAATGCCCATAAGGTGTAATAATGTAATGTAATATATGTACATGTGTCAAATTTCCATATATGAAATATATGTACATATGAAATAAAAGCATATATGTATTTAAAGTATAGCCTGTATATGTAAAAATTACATATGAAACCTGTTAGAAATCTGAACAATATCATATACTGACATATATGGCTAGCTAATAGAAAAATTTATTTTAGTATATCTGTTTATATTATAAACATATGTTACATAAATAAACATCCATCCCAACTATTAAGAAAATCATATACAAAAATATAAATTTTTAATAACCATGTAATAAAGTTGCATTTTACTATGAGTATTTCATATATGTTATGAGCTTATATCTTCTTATATCCAGAGATGGATATATGTTATAATAATATATCCTCCTTTAGGTGACACATATGGTAACATAACTCTTGATATAGGGACATATATATCATATATATGTCATAAGTCATAGTATAGTAATTCATAAAAAGTCAAAGTATAGTAAAGTATAAAAAAATGTTAAGGTATAGTAAGGCAAAAAAAAAGTCATAGTATAGTAGGGCATTAAATGTAATTGTTTAGTAAGTCATAAAAACGTCATACTAAAGTAAGGCATAAAAAAGTCAATGTATAGTCATAGTATAATAAGGCATAAACTCCACACAGAAAGGCCCCAGGTCCGGGAAGTCATAGTATATTAAAGAATAAAAACATCATAGTATACTTAGGCCTAAAAAAAGTCATCGTATGGTAAGGCATAAAAAACTCATTGTCTTGTAAGGCATAAAAAAGCTATACTATAGTAATTCATAAAAAGTCGTATAGTAAGGCATAAAAAGTCAAAGTATAGTAAGCCATAAAAAAGTTATAGTATAGTGAGGCATGAAAAACTCTCTGTATAGTAAGGCTTAAAAAGTCATAGTATAATACGGCATAAAAAACGTCATAGTATAGTAAGGTATAAAAAAAAGTCATTGTATAGAAAGGAGTCAAAATATCATAGTATAGTAAGAAATAAAAAACTTAATTGTATAGTAAGGCATAAGAAGTCATTGTATATTAAGGCATAAAACCATCAAAGTATATTAAGGCATAATAAGTCATCGTATAGAAAAGCATAAAATGTAATATTATAGTAAAGCATAAAAAAGTCATAGTATAGTAAGGCATCAAAATTTCATAATAAAGTAAGGCATGAAAATGTCATTGTATATATAGTAAGGAATAAAAACTTCATTGTATAGTAAGGCATAAAACAGGTATAGTATAGTAAGGCATTTATACAGTACGTCATAGTATCATAAGGAGTCAAAATGTCAGTATATTAATGTCTGACAAGGTTTAACAATAAATATCATAAGTCATTATCCTACAGTACCATATTCAAAATAATTTCAGGACCACGAGCCACTCATTTTATTGATTTTATCTATTAGCGGCTCAAATGCCTTACTATACTATGACATTTTTATGCCTGATCACACTATGTTTTTTATGCCTTGCTATATGATGATTTATGTATGGGGCGGCACGGTGAAGCAGTGGTTAGAATTGTTGCATCACAGTGATAAGGTTCTGGGTTTGAATACCAGGCCCTGGGTATTTCTGTGTGAAGTCTGCATGTTCTCCTTGTGACTACGTGGACTCTCTCAGAGTACTCTGGTTTCCTTCCGCAGTCCAAAGACATGCACATTAGGTTTATTGGTGACTGTATTGCCCTACTGTGCTATGACATTTTTATGCCTTAGTATACTTTGGCGTTTTTTTAGGACTTATTATACTATGATTTTTTTATGACTTACTATACAATGACTTGTTCATGCCTTACTATACTATGATTTCTTCTATGTCGTACTATACTATGTTTTTTCCTTACTATACTATGACCTCCCAGGCCTGGGGCCTTACCCTACTAAGACTTTTCTATGCCTTACTACAATGACTTCTGTATGCCTTACTACAATTACTTTTTTATGCCTTACTATATAATGACTTTTTTGATGACTTACTATAGTATGCCTCTTCATGCCTTACTATACTATGATGTTTTTATGCCTTACTCTACAAAGACTTTCCTATGGCTTACTATACTACATTTGTACGCCTTACTATATACTATGACTGTTTATGCCTTACTATATTATGACTTTTTATGCTTTACTATACAATGCCTTTTTATGCCTTACAATACTATGACATTTTTATTACTTACTTTACTATGACTTTTTATACCATACTATAGTATGACATTTTTATGCCTTACAATACTTTGACTTGTTCATGCCTTAGTAAACTATGACATTTTTATGCCTTAAGAAGGCTAATGACTTGTTAGATGCCAAGTTCACTTACACGTTCTGGCTTTTTACTTGCTTTATTTAACTGATCAACAGCATACTACTGTATAATTTGATTTAGTATATAGCACTGTTGCTTTATGCCCTTCCCTTTGATAATAATATTTAAGTGTTAAATTAAGGCTTAAGACACCCTGGACCAAACAATACCAAACCAAATGGATAAGGTAAAAACGAAAATGAATGCACTCAAAACCGTTGATTTGCAAACAAAGACACAAAAACCTTTAATTTAAATAGGAGGGAAAAAAAAGAAAAAAAAAAAAAGAAAAATCACATAAAAAACTGTACAGAACATTTAACATTGACTTAAAGTTCTTAAATAAAAGACCCCCCCCCCACAAAAAAATAGCTAAAATAATAAAATGATAACAAAGTGGGATGGTGTATGATACATTTTGTGCAAAAGAAGTATTAACTGATTCTTCCCAAACTGCACATTTCAATGTGAAGAGTGCCTCTCTCCACTCAGCTCTGCCCTCTGATGGGTAAACAGTGTCCCTCCCATAAACCTCAACATAGTGTCTTCAATGTAAAAGAACACAAAATCCAATAATAATAAAATAGATTTATATTTTAAATATAAATTTGTATACGAAACATGCTGTACATAATTTCAGAGATTAAGAAATCCCTTTTTTATTGACACCCAGGTCTGTCCGTTAACTTGTGCTTTCCTCACTCCCAGCAAAGTAATAAAACAAAAAAAAAAAAACCAAGCAAAGAAAACCAAACAATATAACTCCCTGTTGCTTTGGATACAAGAATAAGAAAAGAAAAACAGAAAACAACACTGATCAGAGAGTCTGTTTTTCCTGAGTCAAGGAAGTTACAAACGTGTTTTGAGAGGGATAGTGACGCACTTTTCACCTGCCGCAGCGTCTTCACAGCCGAGACTGACTGGGCTGCCAAAAAGATTTTTCAAAAGGGGGAAAAAGCTTTGTACTGTATGTGTCCCTTGTTCAGATGTAAAGAGCTGAAAGTGGGAAAAAACAGCGCTGCAAGGACAGAAAGATGCAACAAATATGTGGCTTTAACAGCATGCAGTTTGCAGAACATACTTTAACCAAGAGAGAATAAAACGCTGTAAAGGGGGCATCTTTTGTGACGTTAGTCTGACCCAGTACTCGACGTGCTTCATAATGGTGACATTTTTTTTTACCCCCCTTTCAGTTTTCTCCCTTTTGACAAAAAGTCTTCCCACAGAATAAGTGAATTTCTTTCCCGTTATAGACCCTGAGAACGCTGGCCTCCTTTCAAGTTTCCTACAGGGGAACAACGCTTCTGAGAGATTATTTGGTGAGAAAACTAGCAGTCTTCTGATACGGCGATTAATGGTATGGCACAAGGTTACTTCAGAATCTTTAAACCACTGCAGACAACTGGGCACAAGGGGACTAAGCCCCTGGAACTGGGGAAACATTTAGGGCTGAATTTGGTTGGACTGCCAGCTTCTGTTTCGTCTTGTGTGATGTACTTCAACCCTCAATCAGTGTTTTTAGTTGCTTTTCACAGTGGTGGAACAAAGAGTGCACGAGTGGGAAAGAAACCAACCTAAAGTGACTTCTCAGGAATATTTCCAGTTCTATTACATATACAAAAAAAAAAGACAGCTATTGGTGAGATGATACAAATGTGATGACACCAAACAAATTGAGGGAGGGGTGGGGGTACAGTTGACAGAAGGCAGATTTCCAATTCGATATATCAGCACACCATATAGACAAACCCCGTTAAAGATATCTGTAAGACAATATTAATCAAATAAATATTCCACCTTTGCTTTCAGTATTTATTCAGCTTTGTTTATTTCCAACTAAAACGCTGGATTTAACTGTTTAACTGCAGTAGTAGTGGGTTATATTAGTAGTAGCAGGAGATGCAGAAGCAGTAGTATAGCAATGGGAGGGGCTGTACTGCAGGCAAAGAAAACAGAGCTCCCCACACAAAGCAGCCTGGGTCCCTGCTATTGAGAAAAGTCATAAGCTGACTGGATCTGATCAGAGAGGGCGTTATTGATCGGTCATCCAAAGAAAACAAACTCAGTGCCCCTTAAACACTGAGGAACTGGTGATTCTTCAAGTAAAGTAAAACCAAAAAGGACATTCCACTCACCAAAACAAAAAAAAGGCTTGAAGTTTCTAACACTCCCGGTTTGTGATCAACACAATTTTCACAGATTGGAATCACCCTCTGCTTGATCCTGATCCATGGACACCAGCTCTGTCCGAAGCCATCCCACATCTCTGTGTTGCTAGTCAGATTCAGGACTCGTGTCCAGGCCTAAATAGACTGTAAACTAGCGGTAAAAGCACCACATGTTGGCTGGGATGGGAGTTTTTTTTTTTTTCCCTGAAACTTGCTCCAAGACAGAACTGTTGAGTGTTGATGTTGTCAGGCACCTCTGTAGGAAACAGGCCAGAGGACAAAGATGACATTTTGGTGGGATGTGTTTTTTTTTCCTTGTTGAATATGTGTAATGTGCAGGGGAATAGATGTGGAGGCTCCAGAAATTGTTCAATATGTACTGATAAATATTATTTGACACATGACTGTAGGTCCGGTGAGGATGGGGGAAAAACAAAACAAGGCTTATCATGGTTTCCACATATCCTTCACCTGCACGTACAGCAACAAACTGATCTTTTTTTTGATTGGTGATGCAAGAAAAAAAAAAACCTGCTGGTGCAGATGTTAAGTGAGAGAAAGTCAGAGGTGATCCTCTATTCTCCAGTATAGAAAAATAAACAATCCTCAAGCAAAATATCCCTTATAATTGCACTGGCCTTTCTGGCCTGTCACTACTGTCACAACCAAAAGGTTGTCCATAGAGACACTGAGTGCCTTTGTTTGGAGAAAAAAATGTACGAGTATATCATCAGGCCTCGTGAGTCTTGATGAAAGCTGACTTTGGCTGAAATCATTTCATGATCTGACATGCATCAGCTCAGCATTCAGATGTTTAACTCCTTTGGCTGAGAAGGAGAGAGGTGATGTGTATATAACCAAACCAATCCAGTATTGCAGTGGGCCATTAGAGGATTTACGAATCGTGGTTGCACCGAGTCACTTAAACTAGGGTTGATGGAATGAGTGCTGAAGGCTGGAATGAGTCCGGTCTGGATGGGCCAAGCCCGGTTCAGATTCAACCGCGGTGTGCTTTCACTGCAGACAATGTCACTCGGGGTCTCCCAGTGCAGACTCAGCGCAGGTGCTCAAGTAAAGGCAGCTCTGTGGATTCCTCTCGGGGGGTGGGGGGGTCCCCTGCAGTTAGCAGGGTTGGATCCATCGTTTGAGTGGCTCCCAGAGGATCTTGTATTGGACTGACCTCTTGTAGGGGTGCAGGGGGAGTAGACTGTGAAAGACAAGAGATTAAAAAACATCACAATCAATTTGTCTGTGAAGACTAGAATTACCACCTCACGCTTGTTTACCTCTGCCACTCAGACTCTTTCAGGTTACAACCCTGTTCATCAAGAGTCACAAAATATCATCTATTTGTGTAAAACTTTGTCATAACTGCTGCGTGAAGTCTTGAGTTATGGCTAAAAATGAATTTTGTGAGGTCAGTGACCTTGACCTTTGACCACAACTCTGTGTGTCACACACACACACACACACACACACACACACACACACACACACACACACACACACACACACACACAGGCTTTGTCTACCCACTCAGTGGTTTTGCTTATAATTTGGCAAAGCTTTGCATAATTCTGGGCCACTTCCTGTTTGTGTTCCTCAAGTGCAAGAATGTTGAAACTATTCACTCAGTGCTCAGTTTTAGTCATGAGCAAGTTCACTGCTGTAAATAAAGCATGCAACATGAAATTGGTAGGTAAAAGATTTATAATGCTGGTTACGGTTCAGCCCTAGATTGTAGGATTCAAAATTCTGTTAATGACACATGATAATGGCATCATAGGAGTCGGCAAGAACTAATGATCATTTTCATTTTCATTATATTCACATTTCAGAGCCTGGAAGCAGATAGTTATTCAGCATTATTCTTTTAAATCGTGACTCACAACAATTAATAGATAATAAAATGGTTACTGATTAATTTTCGTTGGTTAATTAGTTGACATTGCTATTACTAATACTGTGAAGCTAGAGCTAGACAAGAGACAAAAACAGAATGGTCTCTGAATACATTTCCTGACACTAGCCAGACCATATATGTTGGATTTTCTCTTATGCAAAGGAACTCAGGGGAAAGGTGGATAGATGGATACTGATCTTAAGGAGCCAGTATATTTCATCAGAAGTGCTTGTCAGATGGTTGCATAGCTTCGGAAACCCCCTCCCTCCACAGCTTTCCAGTGTTGGATTATGGGAGAGCTGTATACAATCAGTTACATTTCTGTAACCTTCTGAAACTTCACTTGCACTTCACACTGTGATTGGCCAGCTGTGTAGCGATGAGAATGTGGCCAGACCTTGAACTCTAAGCTTTTTTTTTTTTTTAAATTGACCATTTTATTCTCCGGGCTGGACATGACCCTGAGTTTCACATGAATCAACAGTAAATATATTGACAGTCTCCTCACCTGTGTGCGTATGGTCTGTACTGTTCCTCCTTCCCCCTCCACTGCAGCTGGTCCGTTAAAGCCCTTCCTGCCTGAAAAACTCCATTTGCCAAAGTGGCACTCATAGTGTAGTCCACTGCCCTGGCTGAGGCCAGCCCGCTGGCCCGCTCTGTGCCCGGAGTTCTCCAAGAGGCTTGCCGGGCAGAAGCGCTCTGGGCCTGGTAGAGGAGGCTGAGCCACAGTGCTGCTGAAGGAGAGCTGTGAGCTAGACAGCTGCTGGCCCAGAAGCCCCTGAATGGAGGACGTACGATGCATGGATGTGAGCAGGCCTGCCTCCATCCTGCCCTCTGACTGACTGAGCAGAGCTAATGGAAGAGGTTGGGGGTGGTGAGGCCAGCTCTGGGTTGGACCTACAGGATTGTCTGTACCTGAAATGCAATAAAAGCCATTTTGTAAATATGTTTGTACCTTATTATAAGTTGTAAATAAAAAACTCTGCAGGTGTAGTTTTTGAGTGGGCAGTCCTGCAGGCTAAGGAGAGCAGTGGTTGCTTTTCGGTCTTACCCATAGAGGGCTGGACAGTGGTGATATGCGGCTGGGGAAGGCTGGAGGCTGGTGTACTCTGGGTGGTGTGAATGGCTGGGTTGGTGGAGATCGAGGTGGAGCCGCCTCCACAGTCCGAGTCTTCAATGTTTCCACCACTGTTACAGCCAGCACCACAACCTTTCTGTAACCTGCAGAGGGACGTATATTAGAATTAGGATGTTCACAGTAGCATCACTGTCCCTGAATGAGTTGTTTGTATGCACATCACATGCGGTGAAGACCATGTACCTGTCCCAGCTACTTATGAGCCAGGTGTAAATGTTGTGTGGGCTGACGGGTCCTCCCCACACAGACCGGAGCTGGCTGTGCCCCCCAGCATATGAGGTGGTGAGGGGGGACACGTAGATGGGGTAGCCAATGGGCTGGTCACATGAGGAGTTAATCATATTCCTCAGGGCCTGTTTGGCGTTTTGAATGCTGCCACGCTCTGGGTTCCGATTACGCAGGAAAACCAGCTCCTGCTGTTGCCCCGCCCACAGCCCTCGCACACACTCTCTGTTCACCTGTAGGGGGCAGCACAAAGACAGGTCAGGAGAGGAATGGAGAGGTGGAAAGGCTGAATATAAATAGCATAACCATTATCTGGGTAAGAGTGTGAAATGCACCCTGAGCTTAAAGCAGCTGAATTTCATACAAAAATAGGTTTAAATAACTAATAAACTAATGCAACAATAACCAATTAAACAAGCCATCATAACAAGACACCAAGTAATACACAGAAAGCGCTGTCACCTTGATGACTCTGAAGCTGAGGAACCTCTTGTTAAGCATGATGATCTTGTACTCATCGCTGCCGTCATCCATGATGTGGCGCAGTGCCAGCAGGGAAGGCATGTTTGCTAGAATAGCGCTGCGCCACACGGGGTCGCCTTCGTGTGATATCAACATCTTCTCCTCGTTGGCAGTGATGGCATCATACAGAACCATCGGATCCTCATACTCATCTGGAGATGTAAAGTGGTCCTGGAGGGAAACACAGATTACAGGGTTGGTCTCGGTTCAGTGACAAAAACAGTCATTATTTTAACCTCAGGGCTGTTTTTTTTTGTTTTTTTTAGTCTGAAATGCTAGAATGAGAAATGCTACCTGATGCAGTTTGAGGGACATCCGCACTCCAGGTGCCACGACTCGATTCAGCAGGTCCATATCTGCAAACACCCATTCATCCCTAGGAGACGTGATGCGAAAGTCTCCCTTGAAGAGTGCATGGAGGCCATAGAGAAACGGCTCCAGGCTGTCAAACAGAAAAACAACTATAACTCTTGCATATTGCTGGCACATATTCAGGCAGCGATGGCTGATATTAGCCATAGTATGAGATGTGGTATTATAGGCCTGGTTGTCTCACCTTGCAGACATGCTGTGGGAGGCTGTGCCCAGAGCTCTTCTTCCCAGGATACACAGCCCAAAACAGAGGTTGACAAGTGGAGAATCTCTTTCACAAGTAACCGGCTACAACACAATAGAGAAGTTAAGATAAATTAGAAAACATTGTACATTTAATGTTTTTTTCCTTGCCTATTTTTTTTTTTTTTTTAGAATGTATTTTATTTTATGCATAATGAAGATAAACCGCCCCACCCCCCCAAATGCTAAGCATGAAAATGGATGATACTAGCTGTCCAATCAGTTAATTGCAGGGGTGAAAAGTTTCATGTAGAGAGAATCCCATCTTTTCAAGATTTCCACTTATTTGTCTTCAGTTTCACAACGTTGATACTAATTCCTTGATTTACAGATTGTTTTAATTTTATGTTTGGATAAATGAGGGTAGACTACATTTGATTACAGCTCTGCCACGCACAAGAATGTGGATAGCTAGTAGAGGAAAAAAAGACAATAACTAGTGGGATCCAAGTGTTGGAGAGTGTCTAACCGTTTGACGCCTGCTGTTGCAATACTGAATCCAGTCCAGGTAAATCATGCAGAATGAGGAGGGAGTAATGCCAGAGGCCCTGTGGTCATAGTCCTCATCGATGTTCAGGTTGAAGGTGGGGTCGCTGTCTACGTAGTTAAGCCCGAGACAAGGCCGCAGAGCCTCCTGAATCGTCTCATTAGTCAGCCATTCTTCCAGCTTAGAAGATCTACTCACATAGTAGATGATGCTCTGTTCCAGGGAACAAACACATGATCCAAATTATTTCTGTACACATACAGAAAAGTCAGCTAAAATATTCCTGAGTTTTCAGCAACTAAAAAAAAAAAGAGACACATGTCATCATGTCAAGTGTTAGCAGAAATCATGATTTAGGAACAGAGAGCAAAAAAGAACTCCTTTGATCAACAGCTTACCTTGACATAGTATGTGATGAGGATTTTCCGAAGGTCAAATACTTGCAACATGGAGGCTGCGTTGTTGTCGCTGATGCTGTAGCCCTCTAGTACGTATTTGGTAGCGGCCACCTCCCAGGCCAGCCAGCGCTGTCCAAAGGCAGCATTGAATGACAACATGTGGGGCAGGTGACCAGGTTCACAACAGCAGCATCCCTCGTCCTCCTCCACCCCCTCTGTGATGGCCTCTACCTCCCTCTGCTGACAGTAGGTACCTGGACAGATGTGAAACAGATGAGGATCAGCTGCCCAAACACTTCCCTGTATATAGTTGCTTAATTTGTCACAGATTGGTACTTAAAGTAAAATGTACAATTACCATGAATTGAAATAATTTTGATTATAATTTTACTGGACTGGAAATTCAAGACTACAAGAATAAACATAACATCAAAATAACTAATCTTAAAATAATTCTGATTTGATCATTTTACATTATGAAGCAATGTTTTACTGTCAAGTGACAACAAAGTAAAATGACAAAACACTCAAATACTCAATTGACATGTTCAAACCAGCAGATAAATACAAAACTGTCAGGCCCATCATCCCCTGCTGCTAACCTCTGAACTCTAGACCCCTCAGTTGGAACGTGACAAGGCCATTGCCGATCTCGATGATGTGCACCAGAGCATTGAGGTAGTCCGACGCGAGGATGAAGCAGTCGCCTGTGCTGTAGTTGCCCCAGCGGCCGAGCAGCAGGTCTCCACACAGGCTGTGCTGCAGAGAGCGCGTCAGGTGCTCGTAGAAAATTGAATTCAGATTGTTGTCATCAGCACCTTTAAGAAAAGAAGGGACCGTCACCATAACTAAAGAACAACAAAAAATGAGTCAAATACAGATGATTAGATGGTGAAAGAACATTATGGCATTACCTGGGTTACGGTCTAACTGAGTGGCAAGTCTGGTGTTAGAATGATCGACCCGCTTGGTGCTGCGAACATGTCAAACCACCATTAGACGTCAATGAAATACTTAATATTTGGATTGTATGAACTGTAGTGTCACAAATTTTTTTTTTATCAAAAACATACTTGTAGTCACGCTCCCAGAATTTTACAGGTCTGGTGTATGAGGTGACAAACACAGCACTGCCTAGGACAGGATTGAGAGGGGTAGAAAATATGGCAGAGAAGATAGCCTGGACAAAAAGCACAGCAGAGTCTGAAGTAACATGAGTTAAGGACATGTCATCAACAAAACTGCAAGGGGTGAAATGTCTTTCATAATATCTAAGTCTAGTCCAGGTGACTGGAAAAGAACATACGATGCATAGGAGAAGAACAAAATAACTGATACATCATGTACAATAATGCAATTTAACACAATAATCACACAACAAACAGTAGGTTATAATGTTTAGTGTATGTTGAAACTGTGGCAGATTTTGAAGCTATACTTTGCGCTGGTGCTGTATTAGATTGTATTATACTTTAAAGTGGAAACTTATGTATCATTACTGTCACAAAATTAAACAAACGGATACGGGGCACAGCAAAGGGTTGAGCAAAGGCGTGGAAGGCTGATCCCCAGGTGATCTGCCAGGGGGCGATGTAAGTCAGCACAAAGCGAAGCTTGTACAACAGGTCCCACATCTGAGAATTCAAAGGACAAATCAAAATATCACAAAAAAAACTATGTCACCAGCTTCATACAACTACAGAGATACAACAGAGATTAACATACACATGTCCACTGTGGATAACAAATGGCTTCTGAAGTAGAATGAAGTGAAATTAATTAATATTATTCATGACCAAAATTCAAAGCTGATATTGCGTATGTTCTAACCTTGCTGAAGAGAATGGACATGAAGTAGTAGTCGATAAGGAAGGTTTCCGAGAAGTGTGGGTAGTCAAAGTGGAAGAAGAGTGTGGTGAAGCACAGTGTGACGTACTGCTGTGACGGGGCACAGAAGGACGAACGCAGCAGTTTCATGCCTGCTACTGAGATGAAGAAAGCTCGGCTGCTGGAGGCATCGAGAAAGACAGAGAGAGAATCAGTGTCGCATATTGACATACACGGCTAAAACCATACATTAAGGAATGACATGAGATCTCCAAACCCAGACGTGACCTGCTTGTGCTACAGTTTAACTGAAAAATGTATTCACCTTTACATAGACTACTGTACAGACTGGCTGGTTTACGGATTGAAGAGGAGAAAAAAAAAAAAAAAAAAAAAAGGGAAATGAGTGAGGAAATATATTTTCTGTATCTTGTGCTACTGAGCACACCCTGCAGAAAGCAATACACCTGGGGGTGGTTCAGCATGTCTATAAATTTTATGTTCTACATTTCCAACACACACAGCTAACAATACATATCCCCAGGGAGCAGAGATGGAGAACAGCGTAATGTATGGATGTGAAATAGTTTGGAGACAGAATGAGGAAAGGCTTACTGGATGTCCAGCTCTTTGTGGTTCTGGCCCACAGTTCGAGCTTCTGTCGTTAGGGAGTTAAGCACCACAGCAGGGTAGATGAAATACTTCTCCACACACTGAAGCCACGCATACAGCTTCTCAAACCACATCAACTGAGCAGCATCTGGGGCAAACAGAAAGAAAAACAATCTTACACACTTGTTGAGAAAATCCAAACTCTGGCTTTCCCCTTAAAGCTTTTCACCGCTGTGAAATAAATCTGGCAGAAAATTATTTAAACTGAAAAAAAAGTAGAAAAGATGTTTATACAATGGGTGGTATGGTGTACTATTTCTGACACCCCTAACTCTTATCAAATACTGGAAATGGATCTGCTCAGGATGATATGTGATGCCTGGAGGGGAGATACAGGAGGGCGCAGGCTGTACCATCATGTACGCAGTGTGAAGTTATTTCATACTGCCAAAACAGCCTTAAGATAAAATAAATAAAGTTGTACTGTAACTGTTTCAGTTTTTATTCAGCTACTTCAGTAATAATATTTATTGATTCTAGGTCTCAGTGGTACCCAGTATCAGGGATATCTCCAAATAGGCAGCTATTTAATTGTTAAAAAATAATTACACGGTTTGGTGCTGTTGCACTCTGTACAGCTCCCCAAGATATGTTTGAGGTTTAACTAGTGAGCACTACTTCAACTACAGTAGTTTCACTTACTCTATGCAGCTTTTTCCAGCGGGGATAAAGCTGCATGGAAGTTTTCTTCTTACTTCCATGCGCATGTTTCTGTGCATGTGAGTGAAGATAAAAGAGCAATCAGACACTCACCTCGGACCTCAAACTGACTGTACTCTCTGGAGCGGAGCACAGGGTGAGCCAGGCAGAACCATGGCAGCTGTTTGCGGAGCTGTGGCAGGAGATAGTGTGTAATGAAGCCTACAACTCCGGCCAGGATGTACAGGACAAAGCTAAGAGCAGGCTGTGAATTGAAAGAAAAAAAAGAGGAAATTTAGCATGAAAGGTCTATGGTCATTTGTCACTGACACCCTGTGAACAATGCGGTGTAATAATAGGATCAAAAACTCTGTTCCAACTAACTTGTAGAGCGATGAAAACTGTGCTGGCACTGATGGCAAAGGTAATCACAGCCATGAGGGGACACATGACAAGGTCTGAATGAAGAATCTCTTTCTACAAAGAGAAAGTGAGAAGGTGCAAGAGTATGACTTTAAAATTAAAGACACTATGAAATCAAAGTGAAATTGTCAGTCTGCACAGGCAAGTGAAGGGTGATCTTTACCACAGAGTTACGCAGCTTCTCAGGAAGAGGGTCCTTGATCTCCACAGGGGGTTCTTCTGGTGTTCGGTTCTCCAGCTCAGGGAATAATTTAGACCGGACGAGTGACCTGATGTAAGTGGCAAAAAAATCCCCCCCAAAAAAAACCCGCACAAAAAGAACCATGAGAACTAAAGCAAAAAGTTAAGGACTGACATCACAGGCAGCATAATGAAAGCAGTATATCAGTAGCACAGCAGCAGCAGCAGCATCAGTCTTCCATCAATGTCAATACACTTGATGCATTAAGGCACACTTCTGTGTGTAGGCCACTTGTGTTTTGTCGGTGCTCTGAATCCAAAACAGTCTCTTTAGTTATGCATGTAAAACGGAAGAAAACAGACTTGAAGTCATAGACAGCAGACAGACACGCACGCACGCGCACGCACACACACACACACACACACACACACACACACACAGAGAGCATTCATCTTCAATAACTTCTAAGACCACGATTGACAATGTCAGTCACTATACTAACCACAGGATGGTAGGATCACTGCTTTGGCGGCTGAGGTGGTAGGATAAGGCCAGGAGGAGGCCACAGAACACGGAGAACAGTACTGGCACATGGGCATCCCCCCACGGTGCCTGATGAAAGCAACAAAACAAAACAATATCAAATTGAGGGCAGTCCATATCATTTCTGACTCTGATCAGAAGCTCATAAAAAGAAACCCCAAAGCACCCCTTCTTTAATGTCCAGTGTCTCTGTTCCACTTACGTTGATAGCACCGAGGCAAAATCCGTACAGCAGAGCAGCCACCAACACGCTGCGTATAAGGCTGAACAGAGATGAGAGGGGGCTGGTAGTGGCTGAGGAAAGAGACACGGAGAGAAAATCAGGGAGAACCTAAACACAAGTCCTCAATGATGTGCAGTGTTTAAACTACCAGACTGTTTGCATTGACATGTTCTTACCAGTTCCACCAAAAATGTGCATGTCAATCTGCTCCAGCAGACACATCACAAACGTATTGACCTGAGGTAGCAACCCAAACAGGAAAATGACTGGGAAACACAAGGCAAACACTGTTGGACAAAAGAGAAAAAAATATTTAAAAAAAATGTGAGGAAAGAATTGAATGGTGGACATACACCCACAACCACAACAACTGAACATTTCTAAATTTTGTGAAACATTAGAATTTTCTATCTGCTAAAACTCTCCAAGTTTAAAACCATTAATCAAGCCAATACACAATGCAGTGATTTATAGCTATTCTCTAACTATATTACTACTCCAATATAAAAATATGTTGACAGGTGCTTAGTGTGAGTGGTGACCTGAAAACCTGGTACAATGCTGATGTAAGGAGCCATGTATAAAAACTAACCAATGAGCATATCCCTGACACAAAGCAGGAAGTGTGCAGAGAAGAAGGTGACACCATAGAGGGAGAAGGGTTGCAGGCTTCCAGAGCGCCCAGATAGGTCAAAGATCCAGATCATCACACAGCACAAGCAGAAGTAGACCGGCCGACTGTACACAATGATCCAGTTGTGGCCCTTTCAAATAACAGACAAAAAGACGCAGTCGAAAAACTCACATGAGAAATGCCTTGTTTTGGATTAAGTTTTGAGAATATTTTAGCATATAAAGATGTAACCAGTACTCACATGCATGGGAGAAGCTGCATCTGGTTGTACACTCTGAAACAAAGAGGGCGGGACTTTAAGCTTCACAGGTTTCACATACATTTTGCATGAAAACAAAAACTTATGAGAAGCAAAATTGACAGGCGGCCTGCCTTAAGACATCCCAAACACAAGATAATTTGATAGTTGTATTGTACATTATAAACAATAGAGAAGATATGTTAAACTCTTTAAAGCTAGGCAGACGCTGTCTTGATTAAGCCTGATTTTTTAACCCAAATCAATCACCCCAAGCTAATTTTAGAATTGAGCAGAATTTCCACCAGATCGGTTTTAGTTTCATGTTCACGTTGACGGGGGTGTCACAGAACCTGATTAACTGCCAGAACAATCAACAATCAGCTGTTGAATGAAATATATGGCATGTCCGAAATTTTGGTCAGCTCTCCTGCAGTTTGAGCAAGTCTGCACAAAGATTTCCCACATGTCTGCTGTTAAATGATCCGTTATAAAACAAAAAAGCTGGTCTTAATATTACTGGAGCAGTGTTTTACATCTTGTGGCTGCTGTAGTTTTCAGAGGCTGTGCTGTCATACAAATAAAATGGAACTTCACAGCAAAATAGACTGACAACATTGACTTCAGACATCTTCACAGCCATTGGTGAGTCTATTTTGCTTTTTTTCTTCTTGCTTTCCATTCAAAGTAGAATTGCACAAAGTAGCACTGTCTTTCTCTTTTTTATCGAGGTTTTGCAGGATGCAGACATCTTGTTCAAATAAAACATAATTGTTATTGTCATTGCTCAAAACCAAAATTGATTGGGTGTTCTTTGTTCAGCTCAGAGTGAGTGCCCTTGTCATGACTGGTCAATCAAACTGTACAGTGTGAGTGTGGAAGTTTTGTGATTTGGTTGTGCAGAAAAGTGTGATTGAAACGTGCATTAGTATTTCTACTCCAAAACAGATGAATTACTGGCACTGAAATTAGAACTGAGCCAAACCATCTCCCTCTTTTTTGTTTGAATTGAATGCGCTCCCTCTGCTCCTGTAGACACTCACTAATAACTTACTTCCACTTACATCCTCAGAACTAGGGGGGACCTAAACCTAAACTCACATAGACAACTTGAGGGACAAATTAAGGAAGAAGGTTGGCTCTCTGTTTAGGAGCAGGTCCTGTCTCCCACTGTGTAGTAGGAAAAGGATTGTGGAGGCAATCTTTCTCTCTTTTTGTAGTGGATTATGGAGATGTTATTTATAGACATGCTCCCATTTCCAACCTTAAACATCTGGATGCTGCCTATCACTCAACTCTCCGATTTATCACTAATGATCCATATGGCACCCATCATTGTGTCTTGTAGCAGAAGGAGGGCTGGCCCTCCCTCTCTATCAGGCAAGATTAACATTATTAATTGACATGCTGATACTGATAGGCGAATTCAAAAATGTGGTTTGAAGTTCCTATTTCATCCTTTCTAAACCGCCAGATGCTGTGCTTTAAGCATTAGATCTTCCGTCTCACGTATGCGCAGGTTGAGTATTTAATATCAACAATGTCTCCGGTGACCCCAGATGACCCGAGAGAGGGTATATCTGCCAGTGTCATCAGGGAATCAGTTCCTTTACATCTTCTCGCTTCTTACTGCGGTGCTTGTATGGCCAGATGATGCCATGATCGTTGCCCCTCTCGTCTTGGCCTTGAGCACCTGAGGGAGGGCCTCTCCAAGCTCCCTTGCATGGATTGCAGCTTTATGCCCCAGGCATTATGGACCACCAGGCTGGCGGAGGTGGAGCAGTTGCTCGGTGAGGAGCGTCTCCCCTCCGCAGAACAGTTGCTTCCAGCTCAACCTATCTATCGCAGGCATAAACGGGTTGAGGCGGCCGTGGCTGCCCCTCCTGGAAAAGGGCTAAAACTGAAAAAGGTAAGCTCTCTTCTCAGGTGGAGCAGCTATCAGTGGAGCTGGCCCAGATGAAGTCTGTTCTCCTGACCCTGTGTCCTGCTTTCAGATGGAGGATTTGGAGACACCTGCTCCGCCCTTGCCTGAGTTGCTCCCTGTGGAAGATGTCTCCACAGAGCTGTGCCCCTTCCTGGCAGGCTGAGGGGCACTATGACTGCCCGCCAAGGCCTCTCCCTGCCAATGCCATCATCTTACAATATCTTCAGAATTCAAGAATCATCCAGGACCCAGCAAAGGCTTTAGCTCTGAACCAGGATTTTTAATGATATTAACATGCTAGAGCTACAGGCGATGTATTTGCCAGGGCAGAAGAACCAGGCTGCAGACTTCCCGTCAGGAGGACCCGAACCAGTACTAAACACTTATATGGAGGCAGTCAGAAAGACTATTGATAGCCCCAGAGCACCTTCCATGCGTTTACAAGTCGGGGTGAGGACCCAGTGCATTGCACTGTACTTATAATTATGGAGTTTCTGCAGTCCCTCCTAGATGATGGTCATTCTCCCTCTACATTGAGGGTATATGTGGCTGCTCTGTGTTTGTTATGATGGCCCCAAACGAGGTTGCACTCTTTCCATTCAGCTCCTGTCCCATTGGGTTGTAGATGTGATCGTTAATGCATATAAGGTGAATAATCATAATAATAAGTGTCACTCTACCAGGAGTGTATCCACGTCATGGGCAGCCCTGAGAGGGGTACCCCCTAGAGGTCATATGTGCTGCTGCCGCGTGGGCTTCACTGAGCACATTCTCTAGATTCTACAAGGTAAATGTGGCCACCCCACGTCCTCTGGGCATCGAACTTCTGCCACGTTCCTCTGCGTCTGCGCTGTAAGGTACAGTATGTACTCAGGATTCTTCTTGACATTGTTGGTACTGGTCATCCAGTGCTTAAAGCACCGTCTCTTGCGGTCATCCATTTATCCATCCATTCATAGAACCTTAGTTACATTTGTAAATTTTGTTTTACTGAATTGGGAAGTTACTGTTTTACATAAGCTATTTAAAAAAAAAATGTATTACTTATGAGCGTATAATTTGTCATCTTGTGTGTCTTGTATATTTGAATGCATACTTAAATGCATTTAAACATACACTCTGGTTGTTGCTTATATAAATACATGTCTGAATGTATCTTTAAATCACTGAAATTTTGTTTTTAATATTTCTGGCATTTATTTATTTTCTGTACTCAGGTCTTATTTGTAAATGAGATCTTGATCAGAGTGTGACTACCTGATTAAATAAAGAAAATGTGCAAATAAAGAAATATAGAGGTTATGTACCTTCAGTAAGGAGTACTGGCAGCTAGCAATGACCAGGCAGAACTGGAAGACCCAGATGTCCCTGAAAAATCCCTGGAGCAGCAGTAGGAACCCCAGGAAGGCCACCAGACTGGCCAGCACCACAGCAAACACATTTTCTCCCACTCGCCGGTTCCTGGCAACAGAATTCAGAGAAATCAATATTCAAACAACTTAACCGTGTTGTTTGCCCTCTGTATACACACCATGCTACTTCATAAAAGGCAATTAACATGAACTGAAAACTACTGGGACATGTATGTTTTAAAACACCTTGATTAAAATAAGCCATTATAATGTTGGGGCGCAGACGCATGGCAGTAAAGGGACTACACTATCATACTCTAATGCATCCTGTAGGAGAAAATTTTCTATTTACAGGAGTAATCAGTATCATAATCATGTTTATGTTTTAGGCTTTTTCCCTGTGAGTGTTTAGGCTTGGAGCAGCCTCAAGCAGATATAATCCCCAAGGTAACACTGAGGAGTAAACCACTGTCACTCAAAGTGTCTTCTTGTACGGTGAAAATATATAAAAAGTATCTTTTATTTATTAGATGGTGTTAAAACTGACTGAGATTACAACCATAGAAAAGAATTATGTTTTGTTTCCATTTATGAGTAGAAAGAGAAAATCGTCATCACTGAGATACAGAGCTCAGGATGTAGACTTAGAATATTATCTGTTGTTATCTCTCATCTTCAAGGGCTTCCAACCAACAATTGTGTCTCATCACAGATAACCACAATAACATCAGTGATCAGCTGTATGTAGACAGAAGCACTGTGGTTTCAACTGCTCTCTGAAGTCAAAACCAATATACAAATGGTTGTGCATCACCATGTGCCTGGTTTGGGTTCCGAACAGTCTGCATCTGTTTCACAGAAAATAACTGGCTTTGCTCATACTTTTTATTTATTTGTAATATCAGGAGGACATTCACAACAGATACACTTTCTTTCTTCACCTGTTTTTTTTCCCAAATTCTTCTCATGCACTATTCTTTGTATATTAGTCATCAGTCACAGAAAACTAAGTACAAAATGCTTTGCTTTATTTTGAATAACAAGTTAGAAAAGATTATCATCCTTTCTCTACTCCTACAGTTTGTCTTACCTGTCCAATAAGGCCAGAAGAGCCAATCGATCATATCGAACCCTCAGCCACTTCCCAGGCAGCACCCAAAAGCGATAGTATTGTTTGGGTTTGGCTTTCTCCTCAATCATCAGAGTGTTTTCCTGGGACTCTTGTAGAGACTCGTGATCCAGCTCAAACTACAGATGAGGTGATAAATATGTGTTGAATTCAGAAGTGGAAACTACAGGCACATCTGATGCTTTCCTTTTGAGGCAGAGAGCCCAGACTTATTTATATGACAGTCTACCTTAGATAATTTGCCACATTAAACAAGAAAGACTGCTAACCTCGGGCATTTCCAGAGGCACCCTGCGCACCTGCATGCCCTGTAAAACCACAGGTCTGGGCTGGAGCATGGACAGGACTGGTGCCCCTTCTTGGACCTCAGTGGAGGTGAAGCTTGAGGACTGAGACTGCCTCTCTCGTTCCCTGCAAGCATGATATTTTATGGCTTTAATTGTACCCTTTAGTCATGGCTTTTTAACAGCAAATACATCTTATATTCTTGAAAAAAGGAAATAAAAAAACTTAATAACTTACTGAACTGGGTCCTCATAACCGCCTCCAGCAGGTCCAAACGTGTAGGACCTCTTCACTCCTGTTACACAACAGAAAGAAGACTGGAATGCAGTAGTTTCAACAGGGAATAACCTGGCTGCTATATTATATAGCCAATCTCCCATCAGATAACTCTCATGCTTCAGAGACGCTATGGAAATCTTTAGGGGACGTAAATACACCTGACTGTCACAGCTACGTTTTACGACAGATGTGGGTGAATGTTGATTTTTTGGTATGGGCATAGTTGATGTCTTAGTACCTGACAAGTTGTGAGGGTTACTAAATGCCACCTCTTCCCTGCCTGGCTGGCATGGTTTAGTGCCCTTTCTCTGCGGCGGAATGATGCACCTATGCCGCTGTTATCAGAGTATCTCAGGCGGTCAGTAAAGCACGCGTTATAGGAATGAAATTGAAAACAGACGGAGAAACAAGTCTGAAGCCAACCGACCCTGTGACGTCACAGGTTATAGCACTGCAAGATGCCGGCGCACTTGCTACTAAAAATATAATGGGGCTTCTTTTTTCTTTTATATGTGTTTGTTGTTATGTACTTGTTGATTAGAGTGGAAATCAGTTTAGTAAATCATGTTAACTTGAGTGACTGCTTCATATCCATGTTAAAAGACATTTAGGGAAATATACTTGTTCTCTTGCCTCGAGTTAGTTAGTTAAATATTTCAATATAAATTATTCTATATTTAACTGATAGACATGAAGAAAATGTTGTTGAGAATATTAACTTTATGACAATCTCATTTTCTCTCAAGATGAAAGAAAGTAAGTACATTTCCCAAAATGGTGACCTACTCCTTTAAAGCCAATGACTCACCACTCTCATCATAGAAATAGTGCACTGCTCCCTCTGATGTGTCGTCGAAGGTGGAGGCCTCGTGGATGCCACTACGGGGCAGTAGGAGCGAGGAAGCAAACTGTAAGGCTGAAGGAAGTGTGCGAGTCCGTGAATGAGAGGATGTCCGAGCCCGCTGGAGGTCCTGTAGGCTACAGCAACAAAAAGAAAAAAACAAACAAACAATGTATTGACTAACATTGTTTAACATGAGCTCAATGAGTCCTGCTGAAGGCTGGCATGTCCCCTGAGTGGTAATTTCAGGTAATTAATCTGTTATCATTCATTTCTCCCAAAGTTGCTGGGAATATTATATGTGAACTCCCCACAGTAGAATTTTTTTTATTAGGGATTCTAATTCTTACGTTCATCATGCCGACAGCTTTGACTAATGCACACTTGGTAGAGACTGAAAAAATATTAAAAGGCACAGTTGAGGCAACGCATCAACTACAACCTTCACCCAGGTTTTCTTTTCAACTAACCTTGGAGGGGATCCCATGGTGGACGGGGGCGGTGTAGGGTTGCTCCCAGCATTGTGTCTCCTGCGGATGGCCTGGGTCCTCTTTACACTGCTGACTGAGTCGTGTTTGCCCCCATCCTCTGGAGCCATGGCTGTAGAAGGGTTATCAGTTACATCAATGCACCGGTTTACATTACAGTGTCAGTGTACACACAACAAGGTACCATTTGCATTAAAAATGGACACCAATATCTAACATTAGCCTATTACTGGATTTTCCATTTGCCATTGTAACATCTGCATTTAGTATTGTATTTATGTGGTTATCCAAACCAGACATATACCCATACCCAGAATTACTTACTGATGAGACATATCATATCACAAAAAGAACAAAGCTTAACTAACAATCAAACTGTTTCCTCTGCATTTATCCAGGCATGGAAATCCTAACTGAATCCAGCAGGAATTAAATTATTACACACTGCAGGAAACCTATAAAATTTTCATCACACGATTTAATGTTTTTGTAAAGTTATTATATTTGTCTATTTGAGTAATATTTTCTTCATCTTGAAATCTGTTTTCCATTCATTTCATGGTTTGTAAACTACAAGGCAGTCACAAATATATCAGTAGTCAGTACTGATCTGCAGTCAGTATTTGAGAGGTTTAGTTGCGCATTAGTGACTCAGATTTACTTTGAAAGGATACTGACTGTAAATCGCACTCAAACATTCAAACAACTAAATTTGTTCAGAGGCAAGGTCTGTGTCAGGCAGCAGATCTCATCCAATAACTTTACACTTTCACTACTCTCTTTCTTTAATTTCTTAATTTATGTTAAATTACAAAAAAAACTATTTTTGAAAGTTGTATATGTTTTTTCAAATGTATGTCTTTCAACTTTTGTAATTTTGCCAACTTATGACATAATCACCATCTAACCCTTTATATTTTTCATAATAATGCTGACATTTTACAAGGGTATGTTGGAAATGTAGAGGCAGTGCAATTCAAAATATTTTTCTATTATGATCAATAAATTATTTCAAGTCAACAATATGAGCCACATTTTTATCTGTGGATGCCTTACAATGTGGCTCCTTATCTGAGACTCTCCATGCCGGCTATTGTTCTTAACATACTGAAAACACTGCTCCATTCCAAGATTGTGCCTTCACCATCACCAAAAACTAGAGCGGAATCTCTCAAAACACTAAACTCTAATCCACTGATTATAACACCAACTCACCTCCTCCCACAGCTCCCTCTTCAACCAGCTCTCCTGCCCTCCAGCCCATCTGGTTGCCAGTCCAAGAGCCTCCGAGAGAGTCCAGCCGATGATGATGAGTTCCAGGGAAGCTATCAGTATGAATAGTGCGGGCTTCCAGATCAGACTTAGAGATGGTGAGAGTTCGAGGTGCAGGGGTGGAGGTGGAGGGCATTGTAAGCAGAGTAGAAGGCAGAGCTGCCGTGTTGCTCTGGCCTCCACCTGCCCCATCCATACTTAGCACTCTTGCATGAGTCTTGGCACTAGCTGTGCTAGAAGATCGCTGAGCAGCACGAGCATGAGAGGGGCCAGCAGTTTCAGGTAAATCCCCTTCCCTTGGAGTGGGCAGTTGAGCAGCAGGGGGGAGTGGGGATGTAATGCCAGTGTTAGCGAGGTCCGGGGAGTAGCAGGAGGTAGAGGAACTCGAGTCATCATCATCGTCGTCATCATCATCGTCCGAGCTGTATCGTCGCTGGGAGCCCAGACTAGAACCAGCGCTCATGTCACTGCCATCGTCCTCGTCGCTGGAATCCTCAAACAGACTTTCACTGTATGCCTTGGCACCCAGCCGGTTGCGCACTGGGATGTAATCTCTGTGTTGTCTGTGATTGTGATGACGCCTGTAAGAGCCACAGTCGAAACTACTGCTTCCTGCCCCGGCTCGCCTTCGTGGAGCTTTCCTTCGGCCTGGCCTGTGCCCCACACTACTGCCGCTGGCCCGCAGCAGCTTTAAGTCTTTAGGGCGCACTACCTGCTGGGCTTGCAGAGCAGGCTGGTCAGACAGTAAGAAGGGTGTAGAGGATATGGGCAAAGCAGGCTCGGAACACACAAGACCCAGGGCCAGCCCTGAGGGCACTGAATTGGCCTGCCGAGGCGGGGGTAGAGGAGGAACTGAGACATTTCTGTCTAAATCACAAACCTCTGAGTGGCCACTACTTGAAGGAGAAGAGTTCTGGAGAGGAGGGGGCTGTGCAATATCAGAGAGTACAGGGGGCAAATCCTCTCCTTCGACAAGTGTCCTGTCCAGCCCCTGGCTAAGTGAGAACTCTTTGGAAGGGGAACGCAGTAACACGCTGTCTGACAGGTTATCTGTATCACTGCCACCCTGTCCTGTCAGATCCTCCGTGGGCTCAGGGAAGTTAGAGCCTAGCGCTTTTGCTGAGGCAGACAACTGTCCATCTGCAGGCCGTGGCTGGCTGAACGAAGGGCTTTCCAGCTGAGTAGAATCAGTTTTTTCACTGCGGTAACTGCTAACAGTGCTCAGCGTCTCACGGTCTGTGGTGGCTCCACCTGCACTGAAACAGCTGTCCGTGGAACCTGCAGCTAGCGCCACTCCGCTACGGCTGCCTGGGTGCTCAGTCCCAGGTGCAAACACCACGGGATCAAGGCCCAAACCCAGGAGATTTTCACTCAACTCCTCACTTAAGCTGCTCTTTATTAGTGGACTAAGGGGAGTATCCCCCAGGCTCTCAGATTCAGCGGAGGGGCCAAGGGGAGAATAAGCCCCCAACCCATTGTTCTCAAGACTCCGTTGAGACAGTTGTTCTGGTAACTCCTCAACTTCCTGCAACTGTTCTTTCTCGCCTCCGTCTTCTTGACTGGAGGGTGAAGGGGGGATAGACAAGCAGTCTCCTGGTTCTCCAAATCCAGTCGACAATCCAGATGCTCCCATGAGACCTGGGAAATCTCCTCCCAGACCAGCGGCAAAGCAGGACTGGACGACACTGGGAGCTCCTGCCAAAATCAAATTGAAAAGCGCTTTGTAAGATTGTAACACAGAGGTTTGGAATTCTGCTTCTCTGCACCCACAGCTGTTTTTATTCCTTTATCTTATTTTTTATCTTATTATAGATTTGGACGCATGCAATACCATTCATCCCAATGGACAGGATTAAGAGTCATGCCTACAATGGAGTGAGAGTACTGGGTCCCTATTTTCATACAGGCAGGATTAGACACTGTTCAGTTTGCATGATGCTTGTTTCTGGTCACTGATTAGTAGCAGACTTACTAATAGTATCCTGGGAACTCTGGCGTAGGATCTCACGGTGAGCTGATGTAACAATCACATTGTTGCTTCCCTGTTCCCGCAATAGCTCTTTGATATCTGGGGTAAAAGGAAAGAAGCCACACAAAAAGCAACACTGCATATTTAACTCAGAGTGACCTGATGCACAAATATAATTGTGTAAGGACAGTGTACAGCAAGACTTAAGATTATACATTACATACCACGGTTAAAAATAAACATCTGTCAATTCTGATAGGCAGTATGGTACCACAGAATTCAGGTACTTACCCTTAGTGCCCCCTGAATCCTCCAGCTGGGGCAAGAACTCCTGAAGAATAAGGACAATAAAACAATAAAAAAAAAAAAAAGAACAAAATACATAGTTGGGTTAGTTAAAATGGCTAACCCACATCAATATATATATATATAGATATATATATATATATACTGTATATATAAACAGGCACATTACAACATTTGGCTCTAATGAAAACCTTAGCCCAGCAAATTGGCAGGGGAACTCATTAAACATTTTCTAACAAGTAGAACAGCAGAAATGATGAGGAGAAAAAAAAGGACTGCATGCTACTGTAAAATGCAGCAAGCCTCACCGACACCTGGTTCAATCCAAACAGGGAGTGCTGTGAGCTACAGCGCACTGGGGGTGTTGAGTTGACCTTCCGAAACACAGTCATCTCTACACCAACATGACTATCCCTGTGAAGAAGTTACACAAAGAGAAAATTAAAAGGACAGCGGATGCGGTTCACAGCATTGTGATTTTCACATTTTCTCCAAAATTAGTCACAAAACAACTTCTTACCTGTGCTGATTCCCATCGTGGACACCTGAACCTTCATCTCCTTCTTCTGTCCTTGGGGCTTCAGCTGTGAGTGAGGCCTGCTTCTTCTCTATAATCTCCCCAAGGTCGAACATAGCATGAAGCCTGTAGTTCACCACCTTAATGGCTGTGAAAAAGACTGCCACAACAGCAGAGTAGAGACCTGCAACCACCAGGCTTGCAGGAAGAGCCTGAGAGGGAGTGAAAAACACAATGACAGCAACTGAGACTAAGTACAAAAATGAGATAATGAAATCCAGCTCAAGGAATGCGTGCCAGGAATGATTTGATAATGGCTGTAAATTCCAAAAAAGGTATCAAACTAAACACAGTATTATGTACTTAACAGAATGAAAGCAAATACCCATTGCTCGTTTCAACAGGAAAGTTTACAGTCCACTGTACTCTTAAGTAATTTCTTAATAAAGATGGTAGAAATGAGATATGCACCACATTTAAACAATTTTTAAAAAAAGCAATTCTGCAAGGTAACATTTAGAAAAATTAGTTTATAGGGATTCATGCTGAATTTGGTGGTTCTTTTATTTATCATTTATCATAACCTCTTGTGAAAACATGCTTACCATGTACAACAGAAAGGGGAAGGCCAGAAGAAATATCCAAAGGTAGAGGTGGAAGCAGTTGGAGAATGTGCTCTGATGGGGGTCCACATACCAGCCTCCTGTCAGTGAAGCCCACACACCCTGCCGCAATATCTGAAGAGCTTGGGAACCCATCTCCACCTTCAGGTTCAACCAAAAGCTGAAATGCGTCCTCCTCCTAGGCTGTAGCTCAAAAAACTGTTCAGCAGTTGGAGCCACAGTATTTTGTGTCTATGATAGCACTTCCATTGGGGATGGCAGGTTAACCAAGACTGTATCATCAAGGACAATAGTTCTGTGTCTTGGATATGTATACTTCAGTTGAGGTCGAGAATCCTTGCATATTCTTGTGCCAGTATGTGCTCCCTCCCTGCACCGACGTTGCCACACTCTAGCCTAATCCTTGTTGGGTAATCAGGAGAGTGACTTTTTGGCACATTGGTAACCCACTGAATGTATGAAAAAACATTCATCTGTAAGAAAGACCAAAACTGGTTTGTTTCCTTATATGAAACATATTTCAAACATTGCATTCAGTGGGGGAAAATGAATGCTAGGCAATAACCCATTTGTGAAATTACACTGAAAATCACATAATAAGTTTTACTGTTGTAGCAGAAATCTGTCAGCTTCCCACATGCACATATCAGTTGTGAAGATCGGCACCTTAGAGTGTCTTTCTAGTCACTTTAAGTACTTCCTTAAATCCACATAATGAATACAGTTTCCTCTTAATTCAATCCAGTTGGTCTTGAATACGTTTAGCAAAGGATGACAAGATAACGTTTGTGCGAGTCAAACATTAAACTTGATAATTTACCATTCAAAACTTACAGATTACATCACAGTAATAATCAATTGACCAGTTACTAAGGTGAGTAGTAGAATATTTTTAACTGATCACTATAAGGAAAGGTGAGACTGACATAAGCTGACACTGGCACGCACTACAGTGATTAAAATGACCGTAGCGTTCGTCAGTAGATGTTTTCTAACCAAAGCAAAGCAATAGAGAAGCTAAACAACATAGTTTATAAGTTTTTGCAGATTTCACATAGGATGACAGCGCTTAAAACACCATATTTTTATGTCCAGGCCAGTGCTGTGCCAGCTAGATTAAGTTTTCTGACTGACATTAGCAAGCTAACACACACTTTAGCCTAGCTTACGAATATACCTGTGCCTTCCCGATCGGTTAAATACGACCTGCTTAACCACTAGCGCCTTAATCACCTCGGTGAATATGAAATATTATCGATAGCAGCAGTACACCACTGCAAACAGGCTGACAAACGTTAATCATCATTAGATTGCTTGAAGCTAGTCACCGGCTAATGCTAGGCCGCATATATCAGCATTTCAGCCTGGGTAATGTCCCTGTCGTTAGCACTGTGACTAACACCAGCCTACAACAACAAGTTAGCTTAACCGCTGGTTGCTAGGTGAGCGTTAGTTTAGTTTGTCACTGGCTAATGTTAGCTTAGGTTAGCTTGATAGAATTCACAATTGTGCTCACAGTAAAATGTTTTCCACATTTGGATGCCAGCATCGCTTACAATTAGCATTAGCTGTCCAGCTTGCCTCATATCCTCCTTCCGCATCCAGTCCTTGCAAAAAAAATCTCAGAGCTTTCCTTCTCAGGATGCTAGCGAGCAAGGCAACCGCCTGAGCAAAAACTAGAGCTTCACTTTCTGCTGGCGCTGGCTAACTTATCATTGTTTTCAGACAGTCCCTCATCCTCTTTGGCATCAGAGGTTGCCGGACATGTAGCGGAAGCGGAGGTCCTCTCTCATGATGAACGACAGCTGTTTCTTGGCACAAACGGTGCCTATGTGAAAATGTTCCAACAAGCTAGCTGACTGAGCAGCTAGCGCTAGCTAACAAGTAGTTGACACACACACGCACCACACACACGCACGCACGCACGCACACACGCACAGAGCGCGATTAAGCGAGTGAGCGATTCCCATGGCGATGATTGGCCGTATGTACTGACGTCATGGGGAGGGTATTTTTCTCTTTAATTTCAAAATTATCAATCATATCTACAGTTCTGTGCAAAAGATTTAGTCACTAAAAGTAAAGTAAGAATGATTTGAAAAAAAAAAAACATGGCTGGTTTTAATTGATAATCTAACTTGATACAAAGTGCAGTAAACTGAAAAAAAACTTAAATCAAGTCAATGTTTGGCGTGGCCACCCTTTGCTAGTAAAACAGCACCAGTTCTCCTCACTTGCACACTGCATCTTGGAGTACTTGGAGAACAGTTCTTCTATGGGATTTAGGCGATCTCAGTGTCTTCTTTCTCTTCATGTAAATCCAGACAGACTCCATGATGATGAAATCAGGGCTCTATGGGAGCCAGACAATCTGTTGCAGGCTGGGGTAAAGGTCATGCGTCAAGATCTGAGGAGAAGCCATGAAACCCATTGATGTTCTAATGAATTAGTTAGAAAACATGTATGTAAATCTACAGTATTGGTATTCCTGAATGTCCAGGAAATATAGAAATTATTTAGATTGAAAGCAACCTTTAGAGGCTCTGACATAAAAAATGTACACACACAATTTTAGCTTAGACATAACAGTGTGTTTTAATGTGTAATAACCTTGAACCTAAAGTATATTTTACAAATAGTAGTGTTTAGACATACATACATTGTGTGTTGAAATATGAGGGCACCTATAGGGCAAGTACTTACAGTATGAAGAAAACATTGCTTGGATGTTAGTAGTACAGGGGTTGGTCAGAATGGATATGACATGGTGGTTGTCATCAGGGCTTCTCTTGTCATAGCTGTTTTGTTGAATTAGACTTGTGACATCTCAGCAATGATCAGCAGTGGCTTGTCGTATCCCGTAGCCACCCTCCTTGATACCCAATGTCAGCACAGATCAGACCTCAATGACACCAGACCTGTACTGACACCACACCTCACCGAGCCCACAGGATTATTCTTCATCACTCTCAGCACAAACGGGGTAATAGGTCACGTGACCCCGCTGGATTGGGATACAACCTCTGTAATTTCTTGTCTTTTGTGATTAACCTCTTCTGCTATCATAGTAAAATTGATGACTGCTTCAGTGACAGCAACTGTAGCCTGTACATTGGGCGTTCATTTTCTCTCCATCCTACAGTTCCTTATGTTCTCAGCAGGGGGTAGTCAAACAACACAAACCATGTTGCTGTTGACAAGCATACAGCAGATTATTGTTCTTAATCGAGGGATAGTTGAAGATGTGGAGAATTCTATTTATTTTTACCAGCAATAATCATCAAGTCCAGAGGTAAAGCAGTCTATATGAAAGCACTAATAGAATTATGTTAATACTTCTGGATAATTAGACATCGTGCTTTTGACACCACTGTAAAGAATACATAATGGAACATATATGTGTACTGGTAAGGTATGCCACAGTGGTGGCTCATATTCAATATAGCGACAGTATGCAGACTTGCTCTGCATATTAAAGGAGTACTCCATGTATTTATTATTGCACTTCAGTAAAAGGGGGAAATCCCAAGAGAGAAATGGGAAAGAAAAGAGATATAGAAGAGATATCCTGACATCCCTAACATAGGTCAAGCTCCCAAAACAACAGCTCCTTCATTTCCCGTAATGCCCATAGTCCCATAGTGACACTCCCTGCCTGGTTGGTGCCCGCCACTTTCAAACTATGCCACAAGTCTGTATTGCAGGCTTTGTGTTGAAAAATCTTAAGTTTCCAAGCCCAGTCCCATGTTACTCAAGCAATGTCACTTTCAGCCATAAGGTTGTGACCTGACCTGAACCTATCACACCGTAGTATGAATCACTAGTGGCCTCAACAGGAGTTTAGCTGGTTTAATATTTTGTTTTATTTAAGCTTCATATGTTCAATTTAGCCTCACTGAAACCAATGAGTTCTGCTTTAATAGAGACCTAAACCAGACAACAGTGGCAGTGTAAGGTGCAGAAAAACACTTAAACGTTTCATTTTATAATAAATAATGGACAACCAGGCATTACTAACACACCAACACTATGCAATGCCCAAAAGAGAGAGAGAGAGAGTAAGAGAGAGGGAAGAGAGAGAGTAGATGATGATGAAACTCAAGTGTAAGACACATTTTTAAAACATACCATGACCTGCAATTTGTATGAAATGCTGTTTCTTCCCATTTAACGTGTTAACTTAGCTTGTTAGCAAAATGTGACCTTTGTAAAATTACATCATTGTGAATTCACTGTGTTTCTTTGATCCCAAAAGATTCACAAATCCCAAAGCTTAATCACCAGTAGATGGATTAATACAATCATTACACTACATTAATATTTGAAAATTTGTGGCTAGGAGAGGGTCACTTGTGTTCACATAATGTAACCGGATTTATACCATAATTGTTACCTGAATGTTACCTTATTCATGTCAGTCTTAGTTCACTCTGAATTCGCCTGACATAGAACACTTTAGTATATGTCTACAATGTCTGTATCCAATAATAAAAGGCAAATAAAGTGCATTCTCTTTGTGAATCTACAAAAAGCAACACACAACACAGGTGTGTACAAAGTATATAATCAAGTGTATTTTCATCTTTATCCACGTTCTGTACACATATTAAGATCCATTTCACATGAACACTATACAATAGCAATGAGTGAGGAATGGAATATTTTCTGAGCACTGAGCAGCTCATGTTGAATGGCACTTTCATAAAAAAATAACAGGAAATCACAGCATGAATAAGTAAATGTAGACGTCATTCAACAGAGAAAATGGCTTTATATTATCAGATCCATTGAGTAACAGATTCAGCACATATAAAATGCACAATGCAACAAAACAAAACATTTGTTTGTTCCATTCTTGTGTTTTCTCTGCATAATCTGAACTGTAAATAATGCAAAAAACAAACAATATTTGCAGCTATCAGAGGAAAGTGTGCTTTTTCTCTGGATTGAAGTAAAAGGCAATCTAAAATGTAACGTGTTAAGAGGAGTGGCAACAAGATACATCGAAATATCAGAGAAATATCAATACAATTCACAAACCTTCAATTAGTCATCTCATAGAATAGTCTTTTAGTAACTGATAGAAAAAAACAATACGTTTGGCTGCTTTACAAGGAATATCTATGTCTCAAAGATATGTTTACATTTTCTGTGTGCTTTTGAATTATCCCATGACAGTTTTGGGTTGGTTCTCCCTTTCCAAGAAGGAATCAGAAAAAACTTCCTCAAATGTGATTCCGTGTTCCGGAAAAATTCCTGTGAAGTTTGGGTTGTAGCGGTTTAGATGCTGTTGTGAAAGCTGAAGGAGGGGCCGAGCATCTCAGGCGTTTATTCTTCTTCATACCTGTTCCCTTGTGTACACAAGGCTTTTTCAATCTGCTAACCTCTATATGTACATACAAGCAATGTTTACAGAGAAATACCTTCACTGGAGTAGACTGACTTGTTCACAATTATTCCTACTTGGAATGGCATGGCACACTGACTGTGATGTCTCACATAAATAATGTTTCTTCTGATCCATCATACTATAAGGTTCACTGGCAGGAATATGTTGAGTGATTTAATAACCCCTTTAAATTTGATTTATTTTTCACCAGAGAGCAAAACATCATGCTTCATTTATGATACTGCACCAGGAAACATAATATCATCTCTTGTGAACAGAGGCAGAGTGACTGGGGAGTTTTAAAACCACATAACATAACATGGAGGCCGCAGAGATGATGTCTTATCCAAATAAAGGCTTTCGTTTTGACTGCAGTCAGAATTACTGGGGTGCTCTCTGCTCATCTACCATAAAAATTCAATAACTGGCCTGTTCTGCCTCATATATCATGATGGGGACATTGAGACTTGAGATAGAGCATTACAAAGAAGTACAAAGAAAACATTTAGGCAAATCTGTCCGGATGTTCTCAGCACTTTTCTTCACTGTACCATATCCATGCTATATACAAAGCCAAAGTGGATATGCTTCCTCCAGTTTTTTTAAAAACATAAAAAAAACGATACACTAACAAAGAATCAGTGAATGCAGCGCATGTAGTGACACAGAGGATGAGCCAGATCTTGTGTCATAGATGAGGATTTCATCACTAATAGGAGCCGGGCAACCTTGACTTTTGAGAAAATGTACCTGTTGAAAGAAAGATACAGTTGCTTTGTGCAGTTGTTTTCTGTGGCCTGTGAAATTTCACTGATGGTCAACCTGACAAAATAGGGGAGCGAAACGAAAGCATTCTCTCTCATCCTCTTGTCTCAGTCCAATCTTGCCTACTCTCCTTCTGCGTCCTCAGACGTAGTATTCTTTGTCTTTGTTCTTTTTGCCCTTTGTGATTGCCTTGGCCACAGAGGCCGTTGCTGTGCTTTTGTCTTTGACCACTGCTCCGTTGCCCTCCACAGTGGAATTGTTGGCAAAATTGTGGCTCTGGTCTGTCTGGTAGGAGCCCTCGTCCCGGTTGCGGTACTTGTACATGGCATAGAGGAGGATAAGAATGCAGAGAGCAGCAGCAGCCACAATACCAACCACCATCCCCGTGGTGCTACTGGACTCCCTGATCACCTCCACGGCACCGGGTTGGCTCTTTTCATCAGAGGCTGTGGGGTTGGCTGTGGGCACATGGGGAAAATTGGGGGGGTAAGTTAGTCCTGGTGTGTTTCGGGAGGATGGAGGAGCAGGGGGCAGAAGCACCTGGTCACGGGTGTTCATTTTGCCTGCGGGGATGTGGAGCTGGTCAGGGTTGGTGGTGGGAACATAAGGAGGTAGGGGGCGGGGTTTCTGGACTCCACCCTCACCAGCAGCGGGAGGTGGAGGAAGGACTGTCCTGTCAGTGACCATGGGGGAGTTATTATTGTAAAAGTCCTCGTCATCTGATTCCGTCATCTCCCCAGAGCCGAAGGCCGAGACCTCTACAGGGTCACCACAGTCCTCCTGGTCCGGGGGGCAGGAAGGGTGAGGAGGGAGTATCAGGGACTCTTTGGTGGTTTCAAGTGGGGATAGGAGGGTAGGAGGAGGAGGGATGACGGGGTAACGGGTGGCGATGGATGGGGGCTCAAGGGAATCCACTGTTATAATAGGCAACACTAATTCACCTCCTAGAAAGGAAACAGAAAAGGTAGGGGATCCTAAATTAGAACAGCGTAAAAACTAAAATTCTAGCTGAACGGTTGTGCTCATTAAAGTACAGCCACAGTCTGCTCATTATGTAGAATATTACTGAGGAATCAAACTAATATTAGCTGGTTTATGAGTGATATTATTTATATCGATAGCAGATATTATGCTGATTTCTTTAATACGAGGTTATTTATGTACATCAACATTTGGCACATGAAAAGCAAAACAAATTAAAACCACCATGATGATGTTCTTGAACGATGTGTACAATTCTTGATTCTAATGTGGATTCATTGTGTGTGTGTATGTGTGTGTGTGTGTGTGTGTGTGTGTGTGCGTGCGTGCGTGTGCTTACACATTTGCAGATTTGAATTCTTAATTTTAACAAAAATTTAATACAATAAAGCAAAAAACATAAAAGAGCTCACATGTAGACACAAACACACAAGGTGACCCATGAAAGGCGGCAGCTGAATGAAGAGCATATAACAGACAGAGCACATAACAAACAAAAGAACAGTAAATTAAATTTGCCATGCTACTGTAAGCACATCTGTACGCAGGGGTTAAGGAGTGACAAGAGAGATCACAGACAGGTTATTTTATTTAGGAATCACACTTGGAATGTTGTGGCTTACTGAAAGCAACCAGTGTGTCCTGCATGTCTTTAATCACCACTTGGATATAGATTCTTCACCAAATAAACCTTTACATATATTTCATATGAGCTCTCATGCCATGTATTGATCCTTTACTTTGATCTGACTCTGAGGTGAGAATGTCTTCTTGTTATGGAAGAATATTTCAGACTGCAGAGTTTGGTTATTTATGTCCACTAGGGTCTCTTTCATCATTATTTGAGTCACACTTTGCAGGGCCAGTCAACAACAAACAATTCTGATAAGGTCATATTAATAATTGAGGCACCCATAATAAGGGCAGTCTCCTTCTTAAGGTCCACAGCTTGTGTCTGTCACAGGCCTGATCTGCTGTCTCCTGTCATCCACTCTTAATGACCACAGTGCACTTCATTAAGATTTTCTCCCATCCAATTCAGTGAGTTACAGACATGACTCAGAAGCTCATATACAGGTTCAATTGAAGCTAGTCGAATCTGTAACAACTATCCAAATGAGGACAGCTGTTTGACACAGCCCCTGAATGAGTGAGTGTGTGATAGCTGCAGAAACATAAAACTGGAAAGGGTGAATTGAGAAAGAAATTGTAAAAAAAAAAAAAAGATGGCTGTCTGAAGTCAGTGCATTTTTATCTACAATCTTGGGTAAGAGTATCATTAGTTGTGGTTGGATAAGAGCTGTACACCCATCTTCTTTGCCATGGCTGACCCACCTGTCCCTGGTTCGCACTCTTCCAGGTCCTCATCATCGCTTGGACACTCAGCTGATGCCACCAAAATGTCATCAGAGTTCTGCGGCTGAAAGGAAAATAGAGAAAATGTGTTGTTTCTCAACAAAATGACAGTCCACTCACTCCCATCAACTCGATTTGTCCTCACTCTTTCTTTTCTTTATGAACGTGTTTGCTGGCTGACTCTTTGTCTACCATTTGAGGAAAAGCTGAAGCACGGTTATTACTTCAGTGTTTTAGCTTGGAGCAACAGTGAGACCTCAAATCCAAAATTTGCCTATATGCAGTTTTTTATACTTTACCCCTGTGGCTGGCCTCATGTGCTTACAAACAAAGTAAGAGCAGTAATGATGGAGAGTAAGTTCTTAGTAGGCTAAATGCTGTTCATGTTTTCATTTAATTCTATATCATTTACTTTTTGTCCAATTCTTTAACATCAAATTTGCAAAAAACAAATTCTCATATGCTACATCATGGCTTCAATAAGTCTAAATTGGATTTTAGAGTGCACAGTGACTCAAAATACCTGAGCGGAGAGGAGAGTGGATGGTCCACTAATGGATTACTTGTTTAAATTGAAAATACAGAGAAGCCAATTTCAGGAAAACTGGAAAAGAGGGATGTAATGGAAAATGCTCTCTGTATTTTTATTAGGAAAGGCAGGGGTTTTCTTTGAAACCTCAGGACTCCAAGTACTGCTGAAATCCTTCCAATTTGGCAGGTCTGCTGCATTTGGATTAAAATCACCTCATATGAAATGGTGGTTGGTAATGCTCACCAGTCTGGATGCAGTACAGTATTGTGGCTGCTCTATGCGTAAAAATCTGTTCTTCAGTAAAAAGCCTTTTTTTTTTTCTTTTCTGTTTTTTTTACAAAGCATGAATCCTATTGGGAAAAAAAATCACATATGTTGGACCAAACCAGATGTAACAAGCCCTTTACACATTTATTATAATTGAATGGATGATATTTTTAAATAGCATAATGCATCTGACGATCAGGGAAATTTGATTTCATTGAGTTCATTGTATTAGAATCTTTCTGTGATGATCAGCGTTTCAGTTAGAAATATATACAGTCGGTGCGTCATGCAGACTATTGTTTCATATCCAGAGAGTTTTTACTCCTTGAGATTACTTTGATTGTTGTTATCGATTAAATAACCAGAATAACTTTCCCTCTGAAGAGTGTTCCTGTTCAATTCAACCCCTGCACAATACACACAGTGCATCCTCCTCTGAGACTCAGCTCTTCAAATCTGAAAAACCTTCAGGAAGAAAAACCAGAACAAGTTAACTGCCATGTGTAGAACCGAGGAGTCAGATGTGTTGCTGGTTATGCGATTGTGTTCTTTTATTTACACAGGTGGACACAGTAGGATGTTAGTGTCACATATTAAACTTCCCTGTGCGTGTTGACATGACACAAGTGGGGAAACCTCAAACTATGAGCAGAATGTAAATGGTGACGTTGGGATAGAATAAGCACAGAGGATCCAGGTGTGTTATTTCACACCTGTACAGAAAGATTGATACAGGGGAAAATCATATGGCTTTGGGTCCTCTTCTTGTACTAATCATAATTTTGTACATTTGAGGAGAATGACCAGGGAATTGATAAATAAAAGCTGAATATCACTTGAGACCATTAAGAACACTATCAAATATATTAGCGATAGATTGCTGTAAACTGAAATGAAAAAAAAAAAGTAATTCAATAGAATGACCAAATGACAGGTAATAGATGTGTTTCTTGGAAAAATGGTACTCTACTCCTTCTTCTTCTTCGTCTTATTATTATTATTATTATTATTATTCATTACTTATATTTTCACACAAAAGGCAGAGCAATTTTCAATAGTCATATATTAAAAGTATTTTTAACATTCTGCAAAGCTGCACCATCTCTACAAACTTTCAAAAATGAGTTATGAACGTTGACTGAGAAACAACATGTTTCCCGTCTTCTGATATTCGCCACGAACATCCCTGTGTGCTCTCTAACCTTTGAGATGCTCTCCCTCAAGCTGGGTGAGCGCTGCCTGCGGGTGGTGGTGGTGGCCATAGTGGTGGTGGTTTCCATGATTGTGGTAGACATATCGGACACCGCCAGCGGGGTGGCGGAGGTGGTGTCGGTGGTCAGCACAGAGAGCGAGTCCCCGACCAGACGCAGGTTCCCCTCCACCTGTACGCTGGGATCATTTTCTGCTGCCAGTTTGAGCACCTGGAGACCATTGTAATACAGCCCTGAAATCTGACCCTGGAAGGGCCGACCCTTGTCGTGACCGCCAATTTTAATGGCTGCCTGGCTGTTAAAGATGGTCAACTGTCTCCCTAAATTTAGACAGAGACATAGAGAAAGAAGGAGGTGGAAGAAAGGGAGAGCGATAGAGCAGACATAGAGAAGTCATATGGGAGAGTTTGCACATTATCATCATTTGAACCAGGTGGACTTTAGTGATTATAGCATTTATAGTTAGTAATTTATTTAAAACTTGATTTAGGTGTTAACTTTAAAAGGGCAATGTTAATTATCAGCAAGTTTATAATTTAAACTTTACACATGCAGGTTACAATCATCAGAGGAAGCTTAAAGTCTATTTAGGTGCCTATTTAAACGTTTGGTAGGACAGATATTGTCATTTTGAATTATCACTGAGTTAGCAAACGGTCTGTGGGGAAAAAGGGACAGATGTTTTTATTTATCTCGTAACTCCGAATAGATGGTGCAAGGATGCGTATCTTATGACTTCTTTTTACAGAGATGGGTGAATTATTAAAATGGCAGTCTCACTGTACTTCACACTGTGTAAAGCTAAATGATAATAAAAGCTAAACACCCCTCCCTCCGCTGACTTCATCAGCCATTAGGTCATTAAAACATGCTCTGCTCTGGGTTCCCCCTTGTCCTATTGTTTCACCACCTTAAAGGGGCAATGATATCTAACAGCACTATTGTCAGCAGCTTCACTGATAAGCAGTGTTACATCAGAGGAGGAGGACTGCGGTAATGGGCCCATCTCAGGAGAATACTTATTAGCAAAGTTAATGGATGCAAACAGTGATCTCCTTAAACAGCCTGTCAGGGCTGTTTTGTTGCAGCAAAAATCTTCAGCTTCGGAGTCTGACGAGGTCGTTGTGGAGCACCAGGTAGGGCAATACAAGGTTGCAGGGAACAAGAAATGGGAAAAGAATTTGGTTCATTTTGTGCGATGACATCAAGGTGTTATGGTTTAAAAATTTCAGTTTAGGAGGAACGAGACCTGCTCAACTTCTGGCACATGTTAGTTTCCTTGGTGTTAATGTAAACGTTACACAGCATTTTAATGATTTTTTTGTAGAATAATTACACACAGCATCTAATTACACACAGTGATTAAGAGGGACGATAGAGGGTTAGACAAAGGTTATGTGTTTTTAGTAAATCGGTTTAAAATCTTTGTTAAGGTGCAGCTTTTCCACAAGGTGTAAGGATGACAAAGAATAAATGGCAAGTATGCCTTTGCTTTGACACTTATTTTGAATTCCACTTGAAACCTACATTTGTGGTCATCAAAATTCATAGCCAATAGAAGTTCCAATTCAAATGGAGGTATACATCTGGGTAACCTTGTCACCCTTGTCTTCTGGCACTGCACCTCTCATGGGGAAAGGTTATTTAGTAGTTATTTCAAGGGTTAATTAATTAATCAATTAATTTTTACCTTTATCGAGTAGCCACTCGTCAACTACCCGACCAAGTCTGTATGGGATTCTTTGTCTAGCAATAGCCAGTCGTTCATTATCATAGTGTCCTTCAAAGAATTTGGAGAGACAGATTAAAGGTTAAAGTCTGCAAGCTGAAAGATCACATGGTTAGAAACAGTGTTATAATGGCTAACAGGTTTAACAAGTTATCAATTTTAACCCAGCTGTGAGTTAAAAGAAACTTGTGCTTTACGCAGAGTTATCTAGTTATTACGAGTAACAGTGTTAATGCTAATTAGAGTAATGTTTAGGCTATTTATAATGTGCTACACTAGTTAGTGTTATTTAGATATTTTTAAGCAAAGCATAATCTTCAGTAAATACCAATTACAGTAAAATGTAAAATAATTTTATGTACTATGTAAAATAGAGGTTAATTCAGGTAAAAATATAAAAAAACAAAAAACAAAATATCAGGCACTGCAACAAATACGATGAGGAAAACAATCATTGCATTAACATACACATTTCATACACATTCTGTAGTTACAGCAGAAGCTGAAGTCTCACCACACATCTGTTCCACAATGTAGGTCATATTACTGCATGATATGCAATGTGTTTTTTTTACTGCAGCTCCCGTGAGATATTGACAACAGGTCCATATCAAGGACTAATGGGAGCTGTAGTTGTTGAATTCTAAAACAAAACAAAACATTGTTATGTCCTTAGCTCTAACACCAATACCCAATTTCAGCTTTTGGAAATATGCATGAATGAATCTTTCATGCAAAACTGCATTGTGGAATCAGGGCTAATAGGACAAAAGCTGCTCTCAAGTGGGACAAGACTTCAGCTCTTTATTCAACACATGCAAGCACAGAAGAGATAAATATATCCAATGGAAACTACAACAGGAAGTACATGATACAAACTTCAACAGCATGAATTGTCATTTTCTGGAGGATGGCGGCCAGTTAACATTAGTGCTATAAAGACTCTTTATTCAATCATCAGCCACAAGGTTACCACAGGTTTTGATTTTAACACTCATAAATTCTTGTTGACATTATTCATAAACTACTGCATGTGTAGGATATGGGCATGTTTAACCCACATATGAACAAAAATGTAAATGGGAGAAATCAACCATGTTGGTGGACATGGGATAGTGTGAATGGATAAAAAGGATTAGGATTATGGCACAACATGGAAAAGGCGGCACAGTACAAAACAGTGCCTGACAGTTAAAGTGAAGCTTACCTTGACTATGTTTTTACTGTAAGCTTTAATATACAGCAGGTTTTAAGAAAGCAAAGCTGCACCTTCATTGAGCCTCAGGACAGCTGCAAGCAGTGTCCCCGTATTCTTACCTTACACAAATGCTAGAAGACATTATATATTATGGCTTATTTCACTTTGTTTGATTTCCACTTAAAGCCAAATGATGAGTTACTAACCCTAACCCTAACCTACTCCTCCTAAATGTCACCTATGCGCTGTAGTTCTTTAACATTAGACAGATTTAAAAAAAACCACTGATTACTGAGTAGGGGCTCACAAAGCGTCTACATATTTCATGCATGGCCATCACCATTACATAACTTTGATTTATGTACAACTGTGGCATGTGCATATGCTTTGGGCACCAGCTGGAGGCAGAGAGAGGTCCTGGTTTCATCCTGCCGTGCCAGCTGGTGCACCTGTTCTGAATAAGGTTAATTGGTTGATTGGTTCAGAACAGGTTAAAGTACAGCAGGTCATGATCACATTATGTATGGGTCTTTTCTTTCTTTCTTTCTTTTTTTTTTCCTTCTATGGTTAAGTATATGTGTACGTAGAGTAGGCTGGGGAGCTTTAAAACTTTTGGACGCTGAAAATCTGTGTCTAAATAAATGGATGGACTTTCTGTGAAATAGCAAGATGCATCTTCCGCTTGTGTATTTGGAGATGCTTCTTTTTGTCTGTTTGTCTTTGAGCCTACGCAGATCTAATATGACAGGAATGTATGTGAATTTTCCAAAAACGATCGTACAATAATTTCCAATTATGAAATGGATAATTTTATATTAAGTTAAGAAAATGATGAAACACTGTTATCCCTAAACAGAGCGATTAAGTTTGTTTGTGTGTATGTATAGTATTTGCGTGACAGCATCTAGCATTTACCTGGACACCAAACATAACCATAAAATTGAAATGTAAAACACATATACTGTATGACTTGATCATTAAAGAGCATTAGATCATTCAGCTGCCAAATCCATCAATCTGTCAATGTAAAAAAAGATGACCTTTACATGATGTTGTTAGTGTTAGTGTACTAAAACTTCTTTATGTCAACAAGAATTTATCAGCTTAATTAATAACAACATAGTTAACGCTGTCTCTTTAGATTAACAACAAATAAATAAATATTATGTCATTAAAAATATTTATTTATTATAAATAATGAAAAAATATTAGGATTATATAATACTTGAACCACATTAGTGGTAAATCGAGATATTTTCTAATCTGCTACAGCCTTCCCCACCTGTCTGCCAAACTGACAACAAAAACAACTGTGGCTGATGAAAATGATTTCATTATTGCTAAGATATGCTGTGCAGCTTGAGGCAAACGCATAAGTTTCAGATAATTATATCATTTTTGCAATATGGCATATCCAGTATGTGTATGGCAATTCAATAGAGAGCTTGTAGAATGATGAAACAACTAGGTTGGAGAGCTGATCAGTTTTTTGCAAATAGTACATTTCACAACTGCACATTCGAAGATTTATGTTTGATAGGCAGACATGCAATCCTCCCTCGCTAATGCAGATGCTCCATGCCATCTCTCCACAAATCACTGTCCCATCAGTCTTACCTGGTGGATAACGCTCAATGACCGGATGGTTGTCCACCTGGAGAGTGGCATTGCCACCGCTGCGTGTGAAGCGTACAACATGGTACTTGCCGTCATTTACTATGACAGCAGGCTCATCGATGGTGATGTCATCTGTTCCCACATTGAAGATGACACCAATTTTTCCTTGATCCTGCGGGTGAAAAACAAAGAATGAATGCTAGACGCTACACAAATGACAAAATTCGTAAATGGAAAATATTTCATATCGTGTTCAACGTGTACTCAAAATTAATTTCCATTGATGTCAGGGTTGTCGAGCCAGAAAACCTTATTTAACTGGTAAAAGCATTGTGACATGAACAGTGTGTTTAGTTCTTTCATGAGGGTCCACCACCACTCCCACTCAGCAGCCTGCCATGGTTTCCTGATGTGAATCACTCTTGACAGAGTCTTGCTGTTTCTGTTTTGGTTGACCAATTTTTCTCTCTGTCAGCTTTTCCTCGCTCCTGCCAACCTTCCTCAAAGGTCCAAGCTGCTTCTCAAGCCAGCCTTTGGGTGGCACTAATAAGAAACACTGCAAAAAAAGTGTGCTGGGTCTCTGTGCCTGTCTGGCCTTTGTACATTTGCTGCCTTCATTCTAAATTCAACACAAGGTCAAAATGCTAATGTGGTTAAAAGAGACATTTGTGAGCACACGACTCTGCAGGAGTACACACACAGGATCACATTACACTTTACACTTTACTTTTGGATTGCAGTAACCTTTGTAACTGTGATGAATATACAAATAACATAAAAATCCCATAATGTCACAGGTTAGTCAGTAATTATGACAGCCAATATGAAACAGAACATAAGGGTAGTGTGTAGTAAAGGATGGCAAAACCAATTTACAGTCAAATAGGCAAATGATTGCTCAGCGAGTACCTGTTGTATAGTATGTTACACATGCACAAGAGTATGTAAACAAGCAAAATTCACTACCATTATAATAATAATAATAATGATAATGATAAGTGACCTTCAAGCTGTGCAGTTTCTCCTCATATCATTTGTAGCTCAGCTGTGTACAATCAACGACAAAGAGTCTGCAGGCTTTTATTCAAACAGCCTCCACTCCAGCAGCTGGTTGACTGTATCACACCGTCAACCAGACAGGGGAGAGGAAGTAAACAGTGGAACCGGCTACTGTGGCGTTTTACTGAAATGAAATCCTGCAGACTGCTTGTCCTGCACGGCACTCAACGTGCACAATATTTACTGGTGTGGCTAACAGACATGATGTAAATATCTTCCACACCATGTCTTGTATTGCATTTGGATTCCCTGTCTTTACTGTCAGAATTGCTTCCACTGCTCACTCCTTAACATGCACCATTAAATATTACTGATTGCACAATTTTTCTCATACCTCCAGTATTGCTTTACTGACTTAAAGACCAGAAATTCAAATATGTAGACAGAAACACTTCTTTTTCTTGCCCTGGTGGTGGCTGCTATTGTGTAATGAAAAACCTGTCTCAGAGCTTTGCTCTCACCCTCTAATCATATGTAAAATCCTTCTAGAAACCTTTTGAATCTGAAATAATTATTCATGCTGACATGGTTGGTGTTAAATGCTGAAGCATTAAGTGTCGTTAGAGACCTTGTCCCATTAATAATATAATTTTAAAGCTTGAGAAATCAACTTTCAACCTCCTTTATGTAAAGGAGCTCTATCTCCAAACAGAGCCTTTATATTGAAGGTCAGCAGCAGGTCTATGGCTCATCACATTGTTATCTTTCCTAATTCAAATCACTTAAAAGGTGTCATGAACCCAGGAGGAGGCACTGTGCACGACTGATTTATGCCGCGTGAACTGCAGCTGGACAATCAAATTCACACAAGACAAATCGAAGATGAAACTCCTTCACAACAAATATCTACCCACCCACAGTAACTCACAATGAACCTGAGCAAATTAAAGTCAGTGTTACTGCAGGTTAGGGGGAACCAGCAGGGTGTTAGACCTTGCTGCAAAAGAAATACCAAGTCACATTTCATTATACAAAAGGATGTTAAAAAAACCATATTATCACCGTCGTATACATCGTTTATATTCCTTACATTGTCTGTAAGAAATATCTCTTACATTCCTTCTTTACTTATATTCTGTACATGCAGAGCTATTCGGTTGTCAGTGGGTTAATTACGTTTCACAACAAGCAAAATGGTGAGTATTCATTAGGTAACTACAGGGTAGTGTGGCCTCAGGTCAAATTCAGCACATGTCCTCTGGATAACAATTAACATCTCCAAGGCCAGAAAAGTCTGCCAGGGGCTTCATGTGGCTTCAGCAAAAGCATTGCCACTATTTTGCTAACTCAGTCTTTGAGTGCAATTACAAAACAACCCCAAAGCACCTTTTGACAGCTGGCAAAGCAACACTACTGCGCTTCGGTTTTAGTAAACAAAAGCATGGCCTTTCCACTTCACTTTTTCTTTTTTTTTCAAGAGGCAACTTACGGCCTGTGTGTTTGGGTATAAAGTTAATCAGGGATATCATCATGAAAAGCTGCAAAGTGTCCCACCTAGCTGTGTTGACATCAGCTCTGTTGGAGAAAGCATTTCCATGAAGTACTCCCTGTTCCCACTGGAGCTTTCAGAGTGGGATTTCAATTCTCATATCAGCTACAGCCTGCTCTAATTCATTTTTAGAGGAAAAGGATTGATAGTTATAAGGACATATTATTATAAGGAGTTATATTTGATGGGGTGAAAAAGAAAACCCATTAGGACTAAGCAGTGATGGTTCTTCTATGATAAGCCGCCACCTGATGCATTTTTAAACAGAGTTTAGAGTGGACATATCATGATTCTTTTAAGAGGACCAGCATATGTTGGATGCCTTTAGACTCTTCTCCTCAGAGGCAGCTGGGAGCGTGCATCAATAGCCTTGGGAATGCTGACGCGTATCATCCCTTCTTCCAGATGAATGGAAAGTATCTCCACTCGTCGTCATGTTTTCTATCTGAAAATATCTGGTTATTACGGTAAAATTTGTTCCATCAGTAGAATCTGTGGGGATGATTGTTCTTTTTTAATGAGCTTTTATATAATATTTAGTCACCAAAGCACATACTAATCATCAGATTTATACCTAATTTATCAATCAATTTATACATTTGAAATAAAGAATCCAAATACGTATGGACAATTGCTCAACTGATGCATTATCAAAATGCATAAGAAATCAACGTATGGAATCACTGAGGTCCACACTCACAACTTCACATCTTAGTCTGTTCTCTTTTAGTTCGGAGCTGGGCTGCGGAGCATAAACTTACCCAGCACTTCTAATTGTCGTCATTTTGCACAATGAGTCTCCTGTTTTTGTTTTATCTTTTAGTCCCTCATTAAAAACATGACCAACTGAAAGTAGCATTAGCCTCGCTAATGTACTCTCTAGTGAATATGGTTTGCTTCTTTTGTACGAGGTAATTGGTCTTTGAAGCTTGTGCATGCGCGATCCTCAGTTAGCCATGCAGTTTCAGTTAACCATGTCACCATTTTAATGCAGCGTGGAGCTGTGTGTGGAGAAGTGGCTGTTTTAATGAAGCATTTTAAGCACTGACAATCAGATGCTACATTTGCAGATGTGAACACTTAATCTTTCCTAAATTTTCAGTGGATGGAAATCTAGTGGAAGACTAATGTCACATCTCATCTTGATTGCTCTAATAGTCATATGTGTTAGTCAAGAGTGTGTATATGCAATGAAAGTGCTCTGTTAATAGCGCAGTTATTATGGATTTTAAGGTAGTTTCTTAAGAAGGAGTTTTGACCGTTTCCTTTCATAATTTACACTGATTATCATATTGTAATTTTGAAAAGAAAGCTTCCTATCAAAGAAGGATTAAAAGAAGTAAATTCTGTTCTAAGACACCTCATCTAAAAACCCCAAATCCCTGTAGCACATAAAACTCATATATAACTCATACATCCTTTACAATTTTCAAGTATCCCAGTGTTATTTTGACCAGTATGCTGCTTCTCTCTGTCTTCACCTAGTTTTCACTGTCTTCCTCTTCTTCAGTGGGCAAACAGAGGAAGGAAGCAGAATGCGCTAAAATGTGGAATTAATAACATACATAAATAAATTACAAGAACCGACAACCAAGGTCCCTATAAAACAAGAATGTGTGATATTATGAAGCTTAGACAGAGAAAGGAAAAAAAGACAACCTCAACACCCTCTGAACTCTTTTTGATTCCCCTCCGCTGAGCAGTAATAAGGTGTCAAAGTAAGCAATCTGTCAGGGTACAAGGACTTGGCTGGAAAAAATTTTTTTCAGCTGGCTCTGCACACAGGCAGCAGTCTTTGCATTTACTAGAAACGGTCCGCGAATGGCAAGGTCAGTTTCACACTTTTAAAACAGGAAACACAATTTAAATGAGACAGTTTTGAAAAGCGTCCATGGGTGGATTTTTGTAGCAAACATGTGTCATAACTAATAGGTACCGTATAGCAGTCAAACTCCCAATACATTATATATACAATACATATACAATACATTATTATATGTTGCATAACACATTCATATTTTTCAGCTTTCAGTTTTAAAACTTTTGGATATTAGTGTCCATATTGTCATCATATATCAACACTACCTTGGTCTTAGTAGATTTACCCAGAATACATGTAGAGATATTCTTTCATCTGTCATTAAGAGGTTTCGTTGGACATCAGTATTATAAGAAGAAAATTAAAGATCAGACCTGGTGAAATCTTAGAATTCTTTGTTTTAGGAAGCATTTTAGTTGGTTACAATCTAATAAGGGTCTAACTCCAGTTCCAATTTTTTTTTTTCCTCCTGCGCTTTGACAACAGGTGTGATTTTAATTATTACACCATTCACGGATGTTTGACAGATCTCCCCTCTGGTTTTCATCATGGCACATCTGTCCTGTGGCTACATGCTAAAAAGGCTGATTTCCCTCCAGAAAAGACACAGTTGCTGGCAGCTGCTGAGGAGTCACATAATTTATTTATTCCTATTTTATCTCAGGATTTGGACTGAGATGCCAATAATAAGCAAATCATACAACCTGTGACAGTAATAATAGCACAGTTAAGACTTTCATTTGAAAATAGACCATATGTTTATTTATATTTCTTTTTCATTTCATTTAATCGGGATTGTAGCAGCAGTGGTCTACCAGCAAGCTAATATGCTAATATGAGATTGTTTGCTGGCACCTTCATCAACATACAATATCTAGGAAGAAATGGTGCTATTCTGCTCATTTTGGATAAAACTACTTTATCCAAACCTTTGTCACCATCGCATTTTTGCTCCCCCCTACTCAGGTATATATCATCATCATCATCATCTACTACTGTTGTATTAATCCTACCTGCTACAGAGCCATCTTAATATCAAGCGAAGAAATGTGTGTCTCTTTTTCATTTTATGTTGTGAGCTTTCTTTTCAACCAATTTAAGAATGAAGTTTCAGCGTTAGTCACCAGTGACTTACTTCCAAACACTGGAAAATATTACTCATTAATGTTGCTCAGTGATTTCCTAAGGCATTATGTAGACAATGGAAATAATTTAACAGTTTGTTATCTTGTGTTCGCAGACAGAGTGGACTAATTTCCACTGCTCCAGTTGGCTGCCCACTTCACACTGTCCTGATTTTCATGAGATCTTTCATGAGATTTCTTTTGGACAGCGCATTTATAATCTCATATTTATGATGCTTCTTCAGGTCAATGTAACACATTAAATAACACAATAAGAGAGACTGTGTTTGCGATCAAGGACAATGTATGCCTTATTCTACAGAGAATGATGTTTGTCTGTTGTCTTGTTGATTAAATCTAAAAGAAACTAACTTGTTTGGTAAAAGAATATCTGACAATCTCTCTGTGTAAACATTGTTATTGTCTATGTACCTCCAAATTTTGGAAATGTAAGATTTGGAAACCAGAAAAGATATGTGCACAGACATTCATAGAAATGTCTGTGAAAAACACATATAAACATATTTGCCTTTTAATCTCTTTCAAGTGTTTTTTAATCCATCAAGGCTGTGTTACAACCCACTTATCTTCCACTGCTCTGTGACATTTATGCGTAAAGCCCCAAACTCTGCTTCCCATCCTTACTATGTGCAGCTGAAGATAGTCGCCGAGCCCATGGGTGCTTTCCACTCGCACCAAGATGGCATCCTTCTGCTGAGTGCTGAAGCCCACGGCTAACCGGTCGGCTCGGGTGCTTGGCCGCTCGTTGGGGGCCCAGGTGAATGTGATGAGAGCCCCCCCTTTGCCAAAGATATATGTAGTTCCAGCTGGGAACAGAGACAGAAAGGGAAACATGAGGAGACAGGCACTAACTGGAGACAATAAAAGGTAACTTTGGAGCTGTTAATAGGTAGCATTTGTAGTACAACGGCATTGTTTTTGTGCCAATGTTTATCCGACTAAACGTGGCTCAGTCTGCACTTTTGCTGTCAAAATGATCATTTGGTGTTTAGTTGGATGTACCCCGATCTTCAAGCACAACTACTGTTATTTGTTTTGTTGTTTGTTTGTTTTTGAAGTAACATCCCCTGCATGAAAATGAGCTTTTGATTTCTCCTTTCACCAACCCACAGCCAGCCCTACCCCCTCCAACCCACTGCTCTGCAGGCGCATCATCTTTCATTTTTCAAAAACACACAGTAGATAGAGAGAAGCTCAAACCAGGAGGGAAGGAGGAAAGATTTATTAAAGAGGTTCGCTTCACTCTTAAATCACAGTTAAGCAGCCTAATTTACAAAGTTTGATGAAGCTTTACATTCACAGATGTAAACTAATGGCAGGGCATCTTTTATTTTCATGATTCCACATGGCTTTCACACAACTGCAAATACTGAGGATGTGTCCAACAGCTATGGGTATCCTATGAAATGATTTCACAAACCTTAGTAAACCAAAACATAATCCAGGATTGACATTATCCATCATAAACAGCACCAATGCCTTTGTTGTCGGCTCGGTGAGCACATAAAGTTTGCCTCTTTCACATGTCCACAGGGTCACATGTCCTCCAAAATCAAGACAAGGCACTTGTTCTTTTTTTGGAACATAAAAAATTTATCATTTACCGTCATCATCTTTTGTGCTGTCTCTTGGTCCCTTCATCTGACTCACTTCATCTCTACATCAGACATCATCTGCAGTACTTACAGAAAGCTATTTTATACATGTTGTATATTTATGACGGTGCCCAGTACCCTGCACCTTTGTTGTTGATACATGCACATGCTTGTATTCCATTTGTGATTTTTTAATCAATGGTTTTTTTTTTTTTTTTTTGCATTTTTACAGACCATCTGATATACAGTATATTATTCATAATGCATGCATAATAACATTAAGCTTTTCCTGTCCATTTCAATTTAATATGAAGTATTAAAGAGTAAGTGATTAATGTGGAGACAGTTTTAAAAAAAAGCGTTGATTTAAATCTAATAAAAGTTCATCAACATACTTATACAGTATCTAGCAGGTGCATGGCAAAGCAATAGTGTCTGGTTAAATTTTTTATCATGCACGTTATTCATCTGCACCCAAAAAGACTCATTTTCTCCTTGAGATGAATGAGGCATGTTGGTGTTGATTTATTATTTACAAGTCTTGCTGGAATTGCTGAGATACCAGAGAAAATCCACGCAGGCCTGTGCTAAAATCCATTTGCTTTTTCTGACTTTGCAGACAGCTCAGATTGTTAATTATCTACACTTCTTTAAAAACTCTTTCATTTGTGTGAGGACATTAAAGTCAGAGCTATTTGTATGATCCATGCAATTATTATTATTATTATTATTATTATTATTGTTGATAACACTAGTACCTATAGGGATTAGTATGATTATTTTCACTATAACAATTAACGATTAACAGCAGATAGAATAGCACCATTAGCTCTGGGTATAGCTGTTATTATTTTCACTGTTACAATTAACAATCAACAATAAATACTGCTGTTCATGGTCTCTCTCCCTCTCCTCCCCAACCCCCTCTTTCTCCTTTCAAACCCAACCGGTCGAGGCAGACGGCCGCCCACCGTGAGCCCGGTTCTGTTGGAGGTTTTCTTCCTTTTAAAAGGGAGTTATTCCTCCTCCCCCTGTGGCCGTGTGTTTGCTCTTTGTGGGAACTGTTGGGTCTCTCTCTATAATAAAGTAAGGTCTCGACCTTACAATGTTAAGTGGTGTGAGATAATGCATATTATTATTTGGCGCTATACAAATAAAATTGAATTGAATTCTAAGTTGAGTCAAATCAAAGTTTAAGTCAAAGTTTTGTCACGGGCCAATGTACTTTTAGATGAGTTAGGTTTGCAGGTGTTGACTGCAAATAGTGAGAGAGATGTCTTCATGCTATAGGGTATGGAAACAAGAATCACCTTTTCTCTTCTGGGCTTGTTTTAACACCTGAAACCTGAGTGTTGTTTTCATATTTTTCAATGCTCGAATCTCTTCAGTGAAGCACAGACAAACACTTGAGACAAAATTGTAGCCTCAATTTCAGACGTGTTGGAAGACTTGAGTATTCTTCAGCCTGGCATAATGGGTACTCACCACAAAGGTTTCTTATTGACAGGAACTAACTGCTAGTTGGATGCTTTCTTAGCACTGAACACTTACTCCAAAGGCTTGGAAACACCTTGCACTGACTTTGAATTTAATTAAAAGAGCAGGTTCTCTCACAGTGTTTGTTTCAAACCAATTTTTTTTTCAGACTAAGGTAATCTTAATTAATGTCTGGGATTTGCAGTCAAATGTGATTCACTGACATTAGTTACATCAAAGAGTCTCAATGAGTCTCAAGTCTCAATGTTTTATTGGTTTCTTCCTTTTAGTGAATGTTATCTGCATCTGGCCACTTAGTCTGTCCTCATTTCTGCCAAATGAAATCACTTTTCTTTCTCTTTGAGGAAATACCAGTAAAGACCTCTTTCCTTTTGACAAAGTGTAGCCTTTTCTAAAAAAAAATTGTATTCTTACATTAACACATCTACTTACTACTTTTGTACTTGTGTAGCTTAAAATACCGATTATACCCCGAATATAGGAGATGTAAACGACATCATGAAGCCACAATCTAATCCGTCATACAAATGCATCAAACACTACTACCACAAACTACAGCAATTTAAATATAATAGTGCATTTCATTTCACTGCACTCCCTTCAGTTTTAGCTTTGTTCTTGTAAAATCCACCAGACAGGCAGGTGAGCCAAGATGTGGTCAGTCAACACATTCTGAGACCCAGTTTCACATAGGGTCTTATTTCAAATTTCACTGTGCAATATATCCTTGAACACCATTTTAAGAGGAATCTCAGGAGACTCAAACCTCATGAACCCAATTTCAGATGCCTAAAAACTGGTCTTGGTAGATCATCACACACATTACATTCAGCAATGTACTGAGTAAAAATGTCACTGTTAGAAAAGCAGGATCATTTTGACTAAACTATCGACAGACAGCTTACAAAAAAGCCTTTGAAACACATGTCAGAGGTGGAAAACCAATTCACATGGGATTATATCACAGTTTTTAGACAAATCTTCCGATGTTTCACATGTGAAATGTGAGAATCCGATGTGAAAACATCAGTTGATGGAAAGATGGGAAAGACATTTACGGTAAATATTCCCATGTTACCATCTTTGAGTGAGCATTCGTGTTATCAAGAAAAACGTTGCATGAGTACAGAAATGGTCATGTGAGAATTAAAATACCGTACATTGACAATATAACACCATAACCATTAAATTAGGGTGTAATTACATTGAACGATGGTCTTTGGCTGATGTGAGATATCCATTTGTTTGGTTTTCAAAGTCTTTGTATTAGTATTAGGAGCTGACAAAGAGAAAGCCAAAGGGTGAATAACATGCACAGCTGCAATGTGCATCATGAGGTATGGGATACTAACGCACTTGCAGGAGAACACGGAAGCATCTGTCTAGAGACGGCAGTAACTCCTGCATTAGTCATACTGTAACGGTAAAGCTTTTCATTACACCTTTCCGCCTCCCTGTTCTGTCTTCTCTTATTGCTTCTTTTTTTTTTCTGTGTGGTAGACCTGCATCAAATAAAGCAGGCAATAAATCAGTCTGGTTAAGATTATGACTATAAACATCACGGTTCTCTCCCTTGAAAGCAGCTCTCCTGTCACAGCCGACTATCTCACGGGAGCGCTCAGCTCTTCTCTCATGACTGTACAATTCATCTGTGCTCAAATAATAGGCCGCCCTTAGAGATTCTTAACTGCGACATGTGCACTGTATATCACATCGTTATTAGTTGGGAACCTTGATAATTAATTATAGTGTACACAGTCACAGTAATACTGCTGGTGCCTCCCATATTATCCATGAATATTATATAAGTGGTGTGATAGCATATTCACTATAAAAATTAAATTGTAAGGCACCTTTGTTGGTGTGATACACTGATATTATAGATTCATCTGCTTTTAACAAGCGATGAAATGGTGTCAGTGCAGCTCCCAAATTGGTTGATTGGTTGTCATGCCTTAATGGATCTCTGCACAACAAATGCAACAGTATGGATTGTTTGTTTGTGCCAGGATGCTTGATACCCTCTCAAACATCCTGTCCTTTTCATTTGCGCTCTCAACCAGCCGAATACTCAAGAGACGAGACAACGTGCTCATAGGACTTGCAAAATATACCGAGACGCTGGTGATAATTTGCATCACACGTACCAGTTAAGATGTGAAAACGGTTTAAACACATCCACTCAGCTCACTGTTAAAGAAGTGAATGAGTATTACCTCTCATAATATTACCAATTGTGACTTTTAAGAGGCTGACAAATAATCATGAATCATACAAATGGCAACAAGCTATGACATTATTAATAGGGGTGGAAAATGGTGATTTACTCATACTTCTATAGCCATTTAAACCATTTCTGGTGATTATGATTCCCACTGGCAGAATATACTGTGTGCGCATCCGCAGTATGGCTGTATATGGACAGAGATTTTCACAGTCAATAAATATTCTGAATGAATTGCCAGTAGGGCGAAATCATAAGTGTTCAAGTGTAGTATAATATACAATATGCTGTGGAGGCATTAGGCAGGGGCAACAGGGGCATTTTACTGGGAAAACAAAGCTGATTGATTCAGAATATAACCATAAATCTGTAAAGTGTGAGCAGTTTTTCAGAAATGGAGAGTTATGGTGGGATATTAAGTTTGAATTTGCCATCTGACTCATGTCATCTGAGGCACACTTCTTCCATGGTCTATTAAATACAGCTCAGGGAAATGATGAAAATGAATAGTGCAGCCCTCAGCCTGACAGAGCGGACATATAGTTTTAGTTAGAAATGGGGCTGAACAATTATTCAAAATATTATTGAAATCGGAATATGGCCAAGTGAAACATCCAAATCACAGGAGCTGCATTTATTTAAATAAATAAATCATAAAGCTACAATGGGTTACAACTTACCATGAATGAAGCATTGTGGTGCCTACACATCATTCTCCAGACCTAAGGGAACATGCTTGTTTGGTACAAAATTTACATGATCATCTTTTTCATATTTTAATCAGTGAAAATGACCATTCCAACTGAAATCATGACTCACATCACAATCGCAATATCTGCCAAAATAATTGCAATATGATTTTTTTTTTGTGCATATCGTCTAACCGTAGTTAGAAATTGCAATCATATACTTAGTACTGTGAACACAGACTTTAGTAATCAAATCAATTGAATTTGATCAATTAAAAATCATGCTAAAAAATCTTAAATACTGCTCATGCAGCCGGCACAGGTAGACTTCAGCTATATTAATGATGGTGAATTGCTGGTTCTGCTCCTATCAGCAATGTGTATCTAGACTGTCGATTCTCAAATTGAATGTCTTCAACTTAAGAGCGCCTCAAACAACCTTCTTCTTCTCTAATAATGTTAGGGTTTTCTCCCACTCAACTTACAGGTGAACTGGGTCATGGTGAAACTGTTTCGACTCAGATGCAATTCTGACATACTGCATTATGCTTCCTCCTACTCCAAGAGCCACAAAGACGCTTCTCACAAATACACCAAAATATCTTTTATGACAAAAATACACACAAAGTTTTCTTGGGCATTTTACTTGTGTCCTAGTTTTACGGCTTTTCATAACATAAAAAAATGTAGAAAAAAAAAACCAACTCAGTTTTTATAGCATCATTACTGGAATCTTTAAAGTTGTTCCTTTTTTCTTTGTTAAAAATAACTGGTATTTTCCTGTATTGCCATATGAGACCTGTAATTCTATCAGTTAAAAACACTTGTAAATTGAAAATGTAGGGCATATTATAACCTCTTGTATTAGCCCCTATTGCATTTAAAGTTATAATCCCCATGAGTTTAATAAAATCAAACCCCATTTTTGATACTGCTTATTCAATATATCTACATTCAGTGATTAACTCAGAATATATATAATTTTCCATTGGCACTTGTTTACTGCTCACTCACTAAAACTGTATCAGAGCTGTATTAAAGCGGAACTCGCATTACCGTCTGTTTATAGGTCTTGGGGAGTACTACTGCAAATGTGAAAAAAGTTGTAGGCTATAGAGCATTTTGTGGCTCCGGAGGGAGCTGTGTGAAATCTGACAAACACTGGTTGGGGGTGAAGACTACAAGTCTGAAAAAAAATCTGGGGAAAGAAGTGAGTGTACCAAAAACTCTGTAGCCCACTCCTCATCTCTGTTAGAGGCTTGATTTTACATTAGCCCCTACTAGCGTACAACACCCAAAGGTAACAGGTTTTGACAAGGAAGAAGAATGTGTGAAGTAAAAAAGACGACATCTCTGGTTCTAGTGCTTCAATTGTTATCTTTTTTTTTAAAGGAGCTAGTTGTAAGTTGTAAGCTTGGCAATGTCTTGCCAAGAGCTTCAGCCAACATTGCATTTACAGTACAAGAGGTTATAATATGCCCAGTGAGCAGCGCTACTTTTTCAGAGCAGACTGGATGCTACAGTGAGGAGACAGGTGTCCAGGCTGGGGCTAGCTGTTTAGCATGCTAACTTCAGTAGAGGAAAAAGAGGTGATAGAAATTGGAAGCAAAAAATGTTTTAACACTGGAGTTGCTTTCCACCACTGGATACAGCGCTCAGTGAGTAAAGGTGCTTTTGAGTGTGGTGAGTTTGAACGTGCAATGTTTTTTTTAAACTAGTAAGCAAACAACTACTTTTTTGATTATATAATAATAATGATATAAGTTAGCAAAAAGAGTTGGCTATGCATTAGCCTTTTAAACTGTCTATCACGAGTGCAATGCTGAAATTGTGCAGTATTTCTTTAATTTTTAATATATCACCGTATTCTTTCACAATAATAGAGTCAAAATCTTCAGCATCTCTTCAAGATCTCTGGCATGGAGGCAGAGGTTTACATTTTGATATAATGGTACAGCAGGGCGATCTATAATGTACTCTCTGACTAACTGGAAAAAAACAAGACTCTGTAACATGCCTGTACTTCTTTAAATAGACTACCATGCATGCCATCACTGTGCCAGTGTCTATGTGTTCCTTATGCAAAAACCCCCAAGTCTGTCCTTTACTGATAATTTTTACTGTATTTGAAGACTGCTTTCCAGTAGCTTTTCATTCCTGTTCAAAATATTTCATATGGGAAGTCTGGAAGACTTAAAAAGCTCAAAACAAATGGAACCTTCACATCACCAGTGAGCATGGTAAGTGATTGCTGATGTCTTTTTTTTCTTGTTTTGTTCCCTATGATCTTGTTGGTTTCAATTTTCAGGTGCAGTCTCCACAGCATATCCTAATTTTCAACATTCCACTATCTCATCTTTGCCTGTACGTCATTATCATTCGTATTCTTGTAGAAAAGACCTTTTACACCCTGCAATTGCATTGACAGCACATAGCAATTCATATATACATATAAATGAAGACTATGTGGGAATGTAGCCCTTGCATTTCCTTTATGACTCACTTTATCTATTACAGCAAATGCTTTCTTCTCCTCCGTTCACGTTTCCTTTCTCGTGTTTGTTCTGCTTTGCTGCAGATCTAGAGCAGAGCAGTGGTAAGTGGTGGTCTCTGATTTCTGCTCTTACACGCCATCCTCTGCCTTGTCTACTTGTTTCACCCTCAACATTTTGACAAAAAAGTGCAATCAACATATTTGTATTAAGCTACAAAACAGCAATGCCCAAAACTAGCTAATGATGATATAATACTAATTATATCAGTGATAAAATTCGTTAGCATCATTTGGACATGGAGTGGGAGAGAACTTCTGTTTTTATCGTATGTATGTGTGTGTATGACTGTGTTAATGTGTTTGTGTATGTAGGCCTGCCTCACTATCATCCTGGAGGGTAATGTAATATGTGACCTGGAGGAAATCGAGCCCTCTCTGATAGACCTTCTGATGCCCCTGTCCCTTTGCTTTTCCTGTCTGCTGCTCTTGTAGCAAAAAATAAACATTGCGTTATGTCTAGCTGCAGTGAGACACAAGGCACTTTTTTTATATTCTCAAAGTATTTGATCTCAGGATAACATGATTTCTGTTTAATTCAGTCTTTTGAATATTGAATCATGCTCAAAGATATTATCATTGAAAGAAACTCACTAAACCATTTCATCCACTTGAGACATCTCTCTGGAAGCATTAGCTGCTCTTTGCCTCACCACAGCCAGACAGTTTTTACACCAACATGGGGGCCCTGGAGGATGAAGTGCAGCAGATTTTTACTGAGTGTGTTGAACATACGGGTGTGTTGGGAGCATGATCAGGGGGGTCAGCTACAGTGCAATCTTTCTTGCATTCCAGTTGAGAGCATACAAGGTCTTAGGCACTGACGGTTATAGCAAAGCTTGCTGGCTCATGTAGTGGTTCGGGGGTTAGTTTAACAAAGCAACACTTTGAAACGACACTTTATTTAAGAAGCATGTCCACAACTAGTTCAGGATGGTTACACAAAATAAAATAAAAAGCACTCTGAGTTATCGTGGCACTGCAAGGTCAGAGTATGAACTGTGGAAGACAGTAAGCACGTTAGTTACATAATATGTCTCAAGTTGGGATTTGGTTTTCCCTGATATGAGAAATCCTTCAGTCAGTTTGTTAACAATCTTAATTATATCCTTTAATATCTGGTGCACCCATGCAGGGTATTTTGTTTGGCAGACAGAGACATCATATCTTATTTATAACAGCCCAGATAAAATGCCTAAATTGTATAGACTACCATTAACTGAAAAAACACAAAACACAAGTTCTGGTCTTTTCATGGCTTTATCTGAGGTTCAGTTGAACAAAAGCCTAAACAGAAAGTGTAGAAAATGAAAAATCCAATTTGAAATGACATCAGTGCATCAATATATAATTTTGAAGTAATTATCTTGATGTATGTTGTTGCTGTAGCTAATTTTGCATCAAACTGTCAAACAGCAACAATGAGTGTCTCAGAATGATGAAATACAAACTGGGTGTTTTTTTTCATTAGATGGTTTACTGTGAATATTAAGTGATTATTGCAAAAGGTGTCAAATGTCATTAAGTTGAATAACAATATAGAAAAAAGTATAGTTCACTAAATTATCATTCACCAACTTGTAAGCCATTAGCAAAGCCTAGTACTTGTCAGGAGGAGTGTGTATAACATTTTCTAGTGGAGGTAAGGTGGACATTATAAAGGTGAATCGTTAACTATGGAACAAATACATTTGCTTTGCAATTTTGTGTAAAACTGCTGATTCTTTTCTCAATAACTGATTTGTTGTTTAGTATATAAAATATCAGAAAATATAAACACAACCAATAAGATTACATTGATTTAATATTTACGCTGGAGAAGCTGGAACCAGAGAATGATTGGCATTTTGGCTTAAAATTATTTTAAAATCACTTCAAAAATTAATCAATAATAATAGTTGCAGGCCTAAAAAAATATATAATTCCTTTGCATCTTGAATGTCTCTGATAACGTACTAATTCAGTGGCATCTAATCCTGTTATTTCACTTGGTACTTCATGCTTTTTTATGTCCTGGATGACTCTTCATAGACATACTCATATCATTTTTGTTTTATATAAACAAGAGCTTGCTACACCCTGTAACCAGCATGCTGTGACAATACATGCAATATAACCTGTGTTTAGAATGAGGAGTGTGAGGCATTGCAGCAGGGTAGGTGGCCTATAAATAGCCATAGCCTAGGGACCTCCAGAAGTCTATGGCTAGCCTTGATACAAAAACACACATATCTATTAAATCCCCAAAAGATTGTAGTGTAGTAGATATAATTTTGTCAATTGTGAGAGTTTATACATTCAAAGTTTTTTTTTTTTTATGGTTTATGCATCTGTGATAACTGTTACATAACCCAATACTATAGTGAACATTATGCCAATGTTCAATGTTAACCGATATCTGCATATGCATTCTCCACAGTGCATTCCGGCATTGTGGAAATGACTTGTAAATCTTAAGTACCGTATGTTGTAGTAAATTAAATTTCTTGTTCTGAAGCACATACTTCAGAACAACCTACAGTACAAAATTTACAATAGAGGTAATTGAAAATTTATCAGTGAGTTCTTTGAAGTGTTTTTTTTATAGGCCTGTTTGATCACAGGCTGTGCTGTGCCTGTAAAAGCCTGGTCCAGAATGATACGGCTTTAATAGCGCAGATGTAATTCATCACATTTTTAGCCCCTTTGCGTCTGACAGAACTGCTGCGGTGAAAAAGACACTACAAATCCCCTGAGTCTCTTTTTATAGGACATAAAAGTGAGTCTTAGGACAGAAATTTCAAATTGCAATATAAAAGGGAGCAATGACTCTGGTGTCAGTGCTTTGAAGGACCCAATTTAAGTAGCGTTGCCAATTTGATGTAGACTGTTGAGGATAGGTCAATACCTTATATCCCTCTATTGAACACAAAGTATGTTCTCTCTTATGAAACAGTTTAACAAGACAGATTTCATATCAAGATGGAAAAGATATTGCCATTAAATCCTGTGATGATCCTGTATCCTGTATTTTAAGCACCCATGAAAGGAAGCTGCTCTCTCTGTCCTGTCATGTGCCACTAATCACAAAATACTGTAGAAATCACCTTTGAAACAAAACAGGCTCCCTTATAGTGAGTGCATTACACTGCTTACACATCATCATTGATGTGTATTTGCAATGTAACTAACAGAGCTCTTCCGAAGCTGTAGCATAGTGAAAAGTAACATGGGGAAAGGGCAACCAATACTTGATACTGATGGGCAGATAAAGGGGCTTAATGATGCACAGAGGCTGCAGCACATCCTCAGCCGGTGAAGGATCCATTATCTCACTAAATGTCACTAGAAAGCCACCAATATTGCCACCAATATAGGAACACGGCTAAACCCTATTTATCTCTACAAAACCAAAGTTACTGATGTAAATATGTCAGACAGTAAAAACATGATCATATCTAATTCTTATTATTCTTGACCTTTGACACTTGGTGCAATCAGCTGCTTTATAGTGAGGCAAAATGATGCATTAGTGAAGCAGCAAACAGAAAGTTGAGAACGTCTTACCATGGCCCCCTCTGGTAAGAAAGGGCATCCTGTTGATGGCAATAGGAACGGTGCCATGCTTATTGTGGAAATGGTGGACATGGTGCGTGGTACTGAGACTAGAAGACACACGTGCTGTTCCAGTCTGGATGGGGAGTGCAGTAAGCAAGGCAAACCAGAAGACTAGTCTTGAACAATAACTTAGGCCCATGCCTAGGCTAAACTGTGACCAGCTGCTCCGCTGTCCAAGCACAGGGGTGGCTGCAAAGAGTCTACCCATGTATATTAGATCCACGTGGGTCAAGGACAGACAACTTGGCCAAGCTTTGACCTCAGACAGTTCAACTTGAAGACCACAGGGCATCTCAGTGACAATTTGGGCCCATTTCTGTCATAATCCCTTTGGTTTGGTTAGGGAGTTCGAAGATGATGAGAAATATCCTTTGAATTTGTGAGAAAAATAACCCAAAAAATTGGATTTCAAGAAAGCAGTCAATATCCAGTTAACGTTGCTGTGGATGAAACTGAAGGGCAACCAACTTATCTATTATTGGTTACCATTTTGCCATGACAAAATGTCTACTGCACAGAAAAGCCAGTGTTAAAACCTCTTTGAAAACCATCCCAAAGCACATTCTTCAGAAAGATACACATCCAAATGAAGAATGGGGAAAAAAATCCACCCGTAATTTCAAACAGGCATGTTGCTCAACCATGATATTTAGGCATGAAAAGTGGCAGGACAGAGCTTCATGTGACAAGAATTCTGATAAGAGTCTCCATCGCCCACAGGTAGAGCTTGAGGGCAGCTGAGCCTGCCCACTAAGAAGAGTGCCCCTCCACCGCAGCAGAAGACATAACACGCTTCTGTGGGAAACTGGAGCATTTCATTAAGCAAAAAAAAAAAAAAGAAAAGAAAAATAAGAACAAGGAGATAAAAAATAAGCACAAGTGAAGATACAGCGATGAAGGGCGATGCAGGAACCAGCGCTTTTGTTTCCCTTTAGCCAGAGAAGACACCGGAGATAGGGAGGGGAGAGAGAGATAGAGAGAGAGAGGGAGGGAGAGAAGGAGAGAGAGAGAGAGAGAGAAAGAGAAAGAAAGAAGAAAAAGGGGAGAGAGGGAGCAGTATCTGCAGCAGCGCGGTAAAGGAGAAAATCCAGAAAATAAATAAATAATTTCTCAGCAGCTCCTCATTCACTCGCTCAAAGGCGCAGCAAATCCAGCGAACGGTAACGTCTGGTGTGGCGGAGATGCAGCCGTAGCGCGAGTGTTTCTATTTCAAGTGAACGTATGATCCTTCTCTCGCGCTCCACCTGCTCAGTCTCACACAGTAAAAAAGACTACTGCTGCATTCCCCTCACCGCTGCTCCTCTCCCGTATCCTCTCGTCCGGAACTGCTGTACTGCCTCAAACTGAGGACCGCTAACGTGACAGCCGCATGTGTTTGTCTCTGGTGGAGGGCAGGTGATTCTCCGCAGATGAGATGGCTCGGATGCCAGAGACTGAGATGTTGCCTTGGACTGCTGCAGCAAAGATTATGCTAATTAAAAAGCACCGTCGGATCATAATGAATCCCGGATGAGTGAAATTCCAGGACGGTCTGGACCCCAGCGAAAAATAACCTTGGCTTGGAGTTGTGGTCTAACGAACGCGGGTTTAAGGAGCTCTTCTAAATGCATACTGTAGTCAGAGGCTCTGATCCAGCCGTGTGTGTGTATGTGTATGTGTGTGTGTGTTTGTGTGCGTGTGTGCGTCTGAGAAGGAGAGTCTGAGAGCAAATGAGTGAGGGGGGGTAGGGTGGGGGGTGGAGAGAGAAAGGGTGGGTGAGCGATAGCAGGAGGGCGGGAGAGACAGAAAGAGACAGCGAAAGAGAAAACAGGCAGCCACAGCGCAAACACACAGGGAAATAGTGAGGCAAGAAAATGGGTTGTGTGAATAAATACATGCTACAGATTCACAGCGCGCTGGCTTGCAGGTCCTGGCAGTAACACGTAGGAATCATACTGCAGAGGAGGAGCCTGATTTAGGTGAGCTGTCAGAGCTGTTACAGAATGAACAGAGGGGTATTGGTGTGGATGTGCTCCTCACATAAATGCTGGAGACCTACAATAGGCATGAATGACAGAAACACAAATACCTGTCAAAATAATATAATACAGCTCACTACCTTAGGCGGAGGAAGCTACAGGCTGTGGTATGTAATCCATTTGGAGGAAATCAAGGGCTTGCATCAAAATTCATCCTCAAGCCTCTCTTTTCCAAGCTTTGCATTGTCATACCTTTGCTGTTTTAACACTCCAAATCAATTTGCTCTAATCCCTCTGCCTGATGTATGCGCCTTATATCTGGGCACAAGTCACCCCTGTGTTGGAGAGCCCTGTAGATCTCTGCTCTCATGCTGCTTAACCATGCAGAACTTAATCCTAGTTATGACTGATCTGAGTTCAGAGGGATTCTAACAGTTTTCCGAGCTGTTTTGAGGGTTTTGTGGGGTGCGGAAATGTGATGATGAGATGAATTGGAATGTACTGACACTCGAGCGGATGAACACGTTATCAGAGACGGAGAGACAAAGTGGGGAGGGACTGGAGGTAGAAGAGATGGAGCCAAATACAGAGGGAAACAGAGACAGAGAGAGATTGCGGTGGAGAAGAAGAGAGACTGCAGCTATATCAGCTAAATCACGGTCGATAGAGATATCAGCTGGGATTGCCTAGTCGGTTGAAAGGACACGCATGGAAACAGGAGGACAGAGGCGAGCCATGCAGCACCACCTCTCATAGTGACAAGAAGTCGACGCAGGCCATTACTCAAGCAGGGGAGTGGGAGGAGGAGGGGGGGGGGTGTCTGATTGAACAAAAAGAACAGAGGAGGGGTGAGTGCACAACACTCTGGTACGGCAAGTGCCCTAACAACACGTATAGACATTCATCTGCTGGCAATATGAACATAAATAAATTGAACCAAGCCCCCCCTCCCCCCACATCTGTCCAATCTGAATCATAGGGAGATTTAAAGCCTTTATGTGTATCCTCTCCTTTATGTAGCGCACGCCAACTTAATCAAACATACACTAGCGAAGATGCAGAGCACAGCCTGCCTATAGACACATTTACAGTAATGACTATTTGGTGTGGAAACACAACCACACACTGCTTTATTTATAATGTCTAAGCTAAAATAAAGGCAATCATGACAAATAATTTTAATTAGATTCTTTTTCTTAATTACACACACAATCATGTCCAAATTACACCAGCTGTCTATTCCATTTAAATTAACTGAGGACGGGTATGAGAAGTTGGAACAGGATGATTTATAGCCAGTGACTTGCTCTGTCAGGCTCTCCAGCATTTGAGCATCTTTCTAGGCAGCGGATATCTTGATGTCTTGGTGAGAGCCGTCTAGAATGAAAGACTTGTATTAATCAGTTTACGTGCTTGAGGGTTGCTCAACATGATGAAAGCCATGCTATCTGGACAACAAGAAGGGGGGAGGCAGGGTGATTGTAACCTTGTGTTGTCCTTGGTTATTTATTAAGACGAGCATAGCATGCAGCTGGTAACACACACCTAGACACACCTTACAGGATATATATCAAACACACATTTGATGTGTGATGATATATTTTATGATGAGCTTTAATTAATTCCAGTTGACTTCTCTTGGATTTTGAAAATGGAATGGCTGTCCTACATCTGCTCTTTCTGCAGTTCCAAGTCCAATAAACCTTTGATTTGCATTTTTATATTTTCCTACAGGCTATTTTCAACCTTTTTCTCCTACTTATAGAGCAGTTTGGCAGATCTCTATGAATTTACATAATCACATTATTGTTGCATATATGTCACAACACATAGCATATAAACTACAAACAGATAATGTTTAGATTTCTTTGTAGCAAGTCAAGAGATTTTTTGCAAACTTGCAAATGACATGACGTGAGAGGACGTGTATGGCGTTTTAAATACTTAAGAAACCCAAATGTGCACTGTTTGTTCTCAGGAGGATTTGTGAGAGAAGATTTTTCACAGACATCCAGTCTCGCCCCAGGGGGTAAAGTAGCAGGATTAATCATAGCACTTTCAGATTAATTACTCATAATGCGAGCATCCCCTGAAAGGCATGGCCTGCAGTTGTGATGTTTGGTTGATTTCATTAGGCTCAAAGCGACAACACCTAAAATAAGCCTGGCGTAGATGGTGCAAAGAAAGGAGAAACAAGCGAAAAAATACGAAGGCACTGAAATGCGCAAGTATATGTATAAACTGTGCAGCTGGCAGAAGAGGTTGACGGGCAAATTCTTTAAAAAAAAAAAAGAAGAAAAAGAAGTCATCAGATAAGTCACTAGCAGCACCAGGTGGAACAAAACAGAACCAGAACCCTTCACTGATGCCATTTTGTTTTTTTTAATTGATAGCTGATAACAATAGGAAGCTCATGGAGCTCTCAGATGTGCAGTTGGAAAAAAAAAAAAAGCTTTACTCACACAAGCGATTCAAACCTTCATGAAACACACAATTTTCCACATTTTTTTTTTTAACCAACTTTGGTGTCCTGGCTGACTGTGCACTCTCCTCTGAAATGACACTGCATATGACAGTAGGTTGCACATTGTTGGCTGCACATAGCGCTGTCAAAAATAGATTCAATTTACTTGTTTAGCTCAGCTTAGAAGCCTCAGCGTGTCTCCTGGAAGGGAAGAGCAGCAGCAATCCTTGCAATGTACAGAAAGCCCCCCCCCCCAACAAAGGGGTAAAAAGAATCTTGAATTTGAACGACTACAATTCCTAAATGTTGTGCAAGAGGAGCTGCTTGAACCATCTTCCTTCCCCCATCCATGGTTTAGCTTTGGCCTTTAGAAGTAAAAAAAATAATAAATAAATCGGAGCCACAGAGGAGGCAGTCGGCTGTCACCATGGAGGAAGATACAATTATTGCTTGGCTGAGTTGTTTGTCCTCTTCACTCTAGAGCCTAATTTTGATGATGAGCCTGAAAAAGCATCAGTAGGACAGTTGGCCATAGAGGTAGTCCTGCCTCTGTTATTTGCTTGCGTCGATCTACTTGTCTCGCTCATCATATTAACATTAAAGAAAGCACCAGCATGAAGGATTTCACTGTTGCCATGACTGCACAATGTGTAGTGTCCAACCCCTTTAGGAGATTCTAAAGATATTGAGAATGATGGATGAGTTAAACTTATCTAATTTTTCAGGGCCGTCACTCTATATTCATGATTATATTATACATTTATAAATTATATAGTAAGTTTTTAGCCTTGCAATTTAATGTGAACAGATTGAGAGCTTTTCCAGTTAAGAAGTGGTTTATTTTGCACACTTAGGATTTCCTAAAGGGACTTTTGTGCGTCTTTGTACACTATCCACTCTGTGCAGAACCTCGGTTTCATCTTCATTCCATTTGGTGGAAAATTGTGCATGGAGCTCTCGCCTTTTCATGTCTGTCTTCTATCTAGTTTCCTAGCATACTTCACAATGATGTCTCATATATTAATGATTCTCTTCATTAATGATGATGTGTGATATTCTAAGACTAGAGATTTCAGAAATCAGTAGGCCAGTCATTGTTCGCAAAAGAAAAGTAGCTACTGCCAGTTAAAAAAAAAAGAGGAGGAAATGGTTTGTTTCAACCACTGTAAAACTTCTCTCTTCTGAGTGATATGGCAAAGATCAGAACCACCTTGTTATTCCAGGATCCTGCTACTAATTAATACCTGTATTACAGTCCATGTGTATGACTCAGTCATAATTAGAAAATCTTTTACTTGTTCAAAAATCAGCAGACACACTTTTATCTAAGACCAGATCTCCTGCTTTCTCTTTGAGCCTCCTTATACTTTCTCCATGTATGTTTTTTTAAAGTCTTTACTTTTAAATTACTTTCAACAGACACTGTGGTCCAGCATACACTATACAGGGACTTGTTGCGAACTGGCCTTTGCAGCTATATGCAAGCTTCATAGTAAAATAACTTGTCTTGACTGTCTAAAAAACTACTGAAAAGAAGTCATTGTAATATGACGGAGAGTCAGGCTATGGACGAAATGTTTTCGGGGTTGGTGTATTTCTATACATGACCTTCTTTCTAGTTTGCTGGTCTACTTCAGAATATACAGTGTTTAATGTTACATGTTGTAACATTAAACTTAAGCTGTGTCTGCAATCACTCCTTTGTTCATTCATTAACACCCCTAAATAACAAACTCTTAGTAGTTTACTCTAAAATCGTCATCATCACTGACTGGTGTAATGTTTTACAATTGGAATTTTCTAATCTATCAAAGGTGTTGCATTGAACAAAAATTTCATATTGAGAGTTTGGACAAAAAAAAAAAAAATCACAGACAGTAAAAATGTTGCATAATAGGTAGTTAATATGGAGAGACTTTGGAAATAGCCATTCATCTGCCATGCCCTCGTTCACTCCCTCCACTTGATATTACGTAACACCATACGTGTGAATGTCCACTTAATGAGCAAGGGGCAGGGTGTGAGGGGAAGACTTAAAATAGAGCGCTGTCTTTATGCTGCATTCACTCAATATTGGTAGAATGGGAAGAACAAGAAAGAAATCCCTTATTCTGATTTATTATCTGAATTATTTAATTGATTAAAGGCGTGTTATTATAATTCCATGAGGAATCAGTGATAAAATGTCATGACGCTTAAACACAATACAGTGCATTCATTCCATTCACTTACTGTAGTCACACCATCCTAAACGGCACATATGTGTTCGTCTTTCTGTATGACATATTTGTCAGCATTAGTGCATTTGCAGCCATTTTGCCAACAGTTTGTTGATATGTCTGTAGTTCTTTTCATCAAGAGGGAGCTATCGTTGGTGCCAGAAATGATCATGATGTGAATCGTTTTTTTCCCCACTCGGGCTGCTCGAAGTCAACAATATGATGTGAGAGCAGCATTATCTGCAGACTACACAAAATTTACTTTTCAGTGATGACTCATGAAAAACATTGTTTGTTTTGTCCACTGCAGTTATTGTGAGTCAATGAATACAACGTGTGATCGTCAGGTAAGTTTATAAGTGTCTTCAATAATGATCAAAACAAATTATATTTCTACCAGAGAAATGTGCAGAAGTAAATGTTGCTCTCCTGCTGTAATCTCTGTGTGTCTCTCTCCCCAATGGTGCTGAAACTTTCAAAGTCTATCTTGGTCTCAGTCTCATTCTAACAGCATTCTAGCGACCACACATAACACCAAGGCAACCACCCGAAACAAAGTGGTGATACCTCAAAATCAATGAAAGGAGAAAACAAGATTGGTTAACAACGATCTTGCCACATGTTGCCAAACAGCCACAATATCACAGCAATCACCAAGCAAAAGCATCTGATGCAGATCTGGATCCAGATGCACATTGAGAGTTGCCAAATTTTTTTTTTAATATTATAAAATGATTTAGACAACTGTGTGACAGATGTGTGCTGCACATTTAACCTGTCTTACCGTCCTGCTTTAGATTTTATGTTTGTATCACAGTTTATTTAGCATGGGGGACAGATTTAGAAAGCTGATCCTGATCCCGGGTACAAAAACTCTCAGTCGTTGCTTATTACCTGTCATAGTCCTACTTTTGGTTGTTTCCAAGTACACAATAGTGAAGCTCAGAACGTGCAACATTACTCTACTGATGTGATGTGATCTGTCAACATCACATAATTTACTTTTTGGAGTTTGAATCATGCATGGTTATGTATTGAATTCATAATGCGATAGCCCACAGCAAGCTGAAATTACAAACAGGTGTGTCCCCTGACACTTGTAAAGATGTGAGACATCCCGGTGTGAAATGACTCTCATTGCAATGGGCTCAGATCAGTATAGACATGAGGGAAAGACAAATGTATGTTACTGCCTCAGGTGTCACACATATAGCAGCAGCACCATTCTTGATGAGTCTTATTATTCCTATAGCAAGCAAACATATAATGTCGTCCATACAGCCCAATCCTCTAGCATGTACAAGCTTGTCATGTTGGCATTAAGTGTATTTTACTGAATAGATCCTGCAAGTATGCACTTCACCATGGGGGAAAACGCAAAAATAATTTTCCATCTTACTGTAAAGCATTTGTTGGATGTGGCTGAAGATAATACCAAATAAAGGCAGCTATCTATATGTTTTATTAACCCCTATAGGCCATGGGAGAGTTTGAAATACTGTATCACTACCTAAACAACAGTAGTGCCCACGGTGCATAGAAAACTGTACATACAGTAAAATTAAATGAGAAATGCATGAGTGTCATGAATATATCATCATCAGCATTACAGTTGAACCTGAAGAAAAATGTATAAGGGACAGTTTCTTACTTCACAATATGAAGAAGGCGCCGCAAATCTTTTTATTATTCATTGAACATCGTGAAAAGTGAGTGAACTATCTATCAAAATGAATTGGGAGCAAAGAAGAAAACGTAAAGGTTTTCTTTCGCTGAGCATGCAGAGACTGGTGCTTTGTTGTACAATGACCAGGGAGTCAGCCAGGAATAAAGAGGAGGTGACTTATAGAAGGGGTACATAGAGAGAAATAAAAAGGCAGAGAATGGAGGGTTTGTTTGTATGAGCGAGAGAGATAGAGACGTAGGAACAGAAAGATCACCAGTACATTTGCAAGACATACATATCAAATGCAAAGCCTGGTTTATTTGACCTGCCGCAGAATATGATGCAGCTCACTTAAAGTATTACTCTGTTGTGAATTAACTCCAGATTGAGTACGTGCGGATACATTTCGAGTGGTATCAAGTCCTAGATGAAGGAGCTCTAGTGGACACTGCATACAGTACACACAAACTGCAGAATAATGAACAAACTGACAGACAAGTACACATTATCTCTGTACTAAACCATGAGGGGGGACTGCATTGTGCATTTTTTTTTTGTTTGCTTTGTGTTGCGATAATAATTCATTGTTAGCCAAAAAACCTCATTAAGTCTATGGGCAGGTGCGTGTTCACACAAGCACTGTAATGCAAAGCACACTGTGTTTGCTTGTAGTAAAATGTGCTATATACTTTAAATAAACTTGCCTTGAATTTGAAGAAATACAAAAGGAACGGAATTGCGTCTATTTGTGAATTTGAGATCAACACTTAAAAAAGAAATTCATTTGCAGATAAGTAAATAGAGTGTAAAGAAGTTTTTTTTAATCAGCAAAAAACATTATATTTGCAACTCTGGCGACAAGAAGGAATCTTTGGTGAAAGATTGGTGCCTGTGACGAGGTCCATGTAATGACCTGCTAGTTAAGGTGGCCTTGTGCCGTCACCACAAAACTTGACATGCATGTCAAACCCTCTGTTAATCCGCAAGTCTTCTAATTACATGGGTTACTTACAATGGCTTTCACTATTACTGCTACGCAGATCATTGCAGCTGTATGACTGCCTTGTTATGACCCGTTTCCATAAACTAATCTGCTGAATGCCAATTTTATATGGATCGTGAGTTTTAATAGGTTACAGAAGTGGGCTGGGGAAAGTGAAGGATTAGTACATGGGCTTTTATCAGGCCACAGAGACAGCTCCAGCAGCTGAAGACAGCAGCCAGTTGCTCTGGTTGAAGGGAAAAGATGACAGTTGTGACCTCAAGTATAGAAATCCTTCTTATATTGAGAAGTATATCAAGGGTGATGTATAGTCTGCAGCTGAGAGTATCCCAAGCACAGTCCCTTCATTGACGGCATGTGTGGCTGTTTTTAGCTTGAACCATTTGAGTCAGTATGTACGGTGATAATCCAAGGTGACATGTATTTGGAAGAGACACGCCAGGACAAAAAAAAAAAAAAAAAAGATGCTTGATGATGATGATGTGCCTCAATTTCATGACAATAGAGAAGACAGGCTTTAATCACCTCTACGAATGCAGCCACAAAGCTTAGCTAACTTAGCTATCATATGTATTGGACATACCTCTGTTAGACTTAATGTGATCCTTAATAGTGATGCTGTCTGGTGTATGCTGACATTTTCCTGATAACATTAAATAACTGCAGTTTCTTTCAACGTATCTGTAACCTGAGCACATATACTCTGACTTTAAAGATCTGTAAGTCCTGTCATGTTGCTTTAAAAGCCTGGCAAAGTTGAGTGACAGGAGTGTTTTGATATGACTGGCCTCTATAGCACTCCTTGGTAAATTATTTTGTAGGTAAAGTCCTATATACAACATATGTAATCCAATCTAAACAATGATGATAGTTCAAATGTTGATGAATGTACTACAAGTCGCTGCTGATGTTGTGTAAAATTCAAAATGATGTGATGTTGTGGATCCTCAACCCAAAGTACTTTCCGAAGCCTAGTGTAGACAACCACAATGACGTGGCTGCATTTCTTGCACTCTCTCATCCTAAATTCTTCATTACAATGGGTTATAATTTTATTGCTCACCAAACAGAGTGAGAGCTCTGACTTTGTGAGAGGAGCAGCAAGTGAATGATGTATAAGTGAGTGTGTCACTGTGTTGTTGAGTGTTAGAGAGAGTGACAGAAAGAATTAAACGAAGCCGGAGAGAGGCAGACTCTGAATCTGAAGGCCTCTGTGTCTAGCCTTTATGATGTAAACTGAATGTAACCTTTCTCCTCTCACACAGCCCCTGCAGTAGGGACTAGGAGCCCCCCCCCCCAACC
>NW_019525225.1:1335293-1410288 GCF_002814215.2 Seriola lalandi dorsalis
ACCCCACCCGGGAGCCAGCAGAGACTTGTATTCATCTGAGGCTCAGCTGCTGCGTGGCCTGGGTGTCAAGTGAAACCCACCATGTTCCCATGCAGAGTGCTGCACAGAGGGACAGTCAGAGCGGGATGGGGACTGTCCACTTGCTAATCAAACCTTGCATAATGTTAGCGCCAAAACTGGACAGCGCCCGAGAGAGGCTTTGGGGACTATCATCCTGGAGAATGAACAGAGGGCCCTAACTGCCACTGTGAAACAATTTTTACTTTATCTTGTATCTCTATACACCCACAGTACTCATTGTGTGCAGAAGCACCGAGACTCTTGGCAAGCCTCTGACCCCACTTTTACACCATTTATTGCTGTAATTATATGTGCTCTTGGTTACTTCACCTGCAGGCATATTATGATTGCTGTAACTTCTTTGCTTAGTGATGAAGCAATTTTGAAAAAGCAGTCTTTCAATAAATAGCCTTTGTATGATTATTATTTTAAAATATCCTCTTTAACAAATTGCCTCTTATTATAAAAAGAAACTCTCCTCTCTGATACAAATGGATCCAGTATGCATACGATACTCCATTCAAGCTGCAGATGCAGTCTTCTGACTAGCTCTTATCTTTGTTATTATGGAGTCTAAAACTGCCTATAGCTGTTTAAATCAGCCATCACACCAAGGCTATTTCAGGCTGATATACAGCCTTCCTGGTTGGTCTTTTGAGAGAATCTTTCAGTTTTATTGTTTGCTTATGACGCTGCTATAGAGACTCTCCCCTCAGTCTACCTCTGGCACACAGTGAGATAAAGCTGGGACGATATATTTATGTGTATTCTTTTTTTTCTTTCTTTTATTCCTTGGTGAGGGAAAACCCTGAACTTCCTTGGGATTTTTGTTCCAACAATTCAAATGAAGTACTTGTGTATTTGTTCTATATAAATTTTCACCCAGCCATGCCCTTATGCATGGATGCATCGTTGGATGAATGGACAAGGATATAGAGAGACATATAGATAGGTGGATGGATATATACTACAAACAGTATATCACAATGATGAAAATGGTTTACCAAACTATGTAGACTAACCAAGACTTTCTGTAACTGTGTCATGAAACAGTAATCAAGTTCTACATTATTAATTCACATAATCTCAGCTAGGAAATAGTGGAAATTGCTTTCCAACCAGAAGCACATCTTTTCTGGGGCATCTCTGAGCCGGTAGCCTAAATCGCCAAGCCTTGTTATGAACTTGCTGTTGCTTGCATTTTTTTAAATTACAAAATTAATTTGAAAGACTGAGAGCTTCTTCACTTTTTTTATGCAAATCCAACCCAAGTTGCGGCACTTGAGGTGTATGCTGCAAAGTCAACATTGTTTCTTCTTATTTAACACATACTTACAATTACTTAGAAGTTTCATAAACATCTCTACAGCCGCCTAGAGAAGAAAGTAAGTATCAAATTCATTCTTATATTATAATTTGATTATAATTATTGTTCATGATAATCATAGTACTCCTCTCCCTGCAAGCCATTTAAATCACAATAGCACAAATGTGTTAATCCATTTGGGGAGATGTGTTTAATTGCATAAGCGCTACCAGGTAACTGTCACATCTCTACGAAAAAGTAGGTCTTTTTTGCCTGAATGTAGTTATTCCAATAACTAGTCAGTAAAAAAAAGAAATCTTCCTATATTTACCTGATTAATAGAATCTGGAAACCCATAATGATAATAAAAAATAATGACTCTTAATGGATGGACTTGAATCGTGCTTGTAGTGTCAGGATTTATTAGATAAATACACAGCCACTGATGTTAAATCGCAAACTCTAACTGTAGAAAGACCTTCAACCAAACAGCTCATCATACGATACACAGAGAGCTGAGAAATGGTTGTTGTTGTGGATTAGGTGAATTCTGGAGGTCAATATGATTAATATTTACTGTAGGCTCAGCAATACTTCTAATAAATTCTCCAATCATAATATATTTTGCCGTGCAGACATCTGACACAGACATCATTTCACTCTACTGTATAAATTCCCACACAGTTATTATCACACACATACTAGAATAGGATGCTTATAAAAACCGTCAGAACTCATAAAAGGTATTAAAGTACAACTTACATGGTAAATAAGAACGGTCAGCCTGATGTTGTGGAACTCACAAAATGGCTGCAGAGTGATGTTGAATTGTATCCCATAACGTCCAGACTTAGACAATGTAACTGTGGTGGACAGAGTGTTTGGATATTTTCTCCTAACTCTGTTAGTCAGTGTGACATTGGCAGGAGATTGAACTCCCTCTCCAGCAGTCAGTGTTTGCAATGTGAGTCATAAGAGACCATGACTAATCATCAAATAACCTGTCGCATATCTGAGTGAAACTGGCAGTGTGGCTTGTATTTTCCAATCTGTTAAACATAGCTTAGCACAACCCGTGTCTGTTTGCATTCTAATGAGCTATCAGCAAGCATTAAATTATCCTGATATGTGACACTTTACCCAAAGGTTGCAATAGGTCAGGGGAGCACTGTCTAGTGCCTTTAAATAATGAGCAGGTTTATTTGTGAAGAACGAAATACTGATTGCTGATGATGTAAATTCTTGAGGCTAATGAAACCATTAGGGCACTGGGTACTTTTCCAATCTTAATCCTGAAAATAGTCTACAGCTAAACTAGCTGCTCTGCCAGTCTGAAATGTTCATTGTAATGAAAATCAAACTGTTACATAGAAGTATTGGACAAACAACATGTATGTCTGCACCAACTTAAATAGCAATTTTTATATTGCTATATTTCAGTACAGACCAAAGCGGTGGACTGATAAACATTTCTGAAAAAAAACAAAAAAAAAACATGCATTATATGATCTAAGCTAATGGCTAGTATATTACTAATAAGTGAAACTCAACAATAATAAGAAGACTCTTAATTAGGGAAAAAAGACATGACTATGATGTGAAAAACACATAAATCTCGAGTGACTGCATTATTAACTTCACCTTGCTCTAAGTTAATGTGCTGTGAAATATTAAAAGTGGATCTTTGCAACTGGTTAACTGGCTACAACTAAGCAAACACAAACCGAAACAACAAATGGACTACAAAAGGATAAATCTGGGCATTTTATGTGTAGAAATGTGACTGTATGGAGGAACAGTGTTTCTGCCATGCTTAAAGATCCATCCAATATAATATCCTGTGAATCAACACCCCTGTTTTCAGCTATCACCTGCTTTTAACAGATCAGCAACCTGCAAATATTTGCTGCACATTGCTTTAACCCCAGATAGGTAAAAAAAAATCTTGGATCTTTGTATCTTGGATACAGTCATCTTGCTGCACACTACAGGAAGTGATGTAACATTACACTTATGTGCGTTGTTGCCCCTTTTGAGCCTGGTCAAAGGTGCACCTTGATTAAAACCTGGTGATGACAGTAGCAATGGTGCATTTTAGATGTAAATGTATTGTGGTAGGTAACATTTAAGTATGTTATAGTAACATGTGCCTCATATTTCTGAATATTGCATTAACCAGGGGGACTGCTAAATCCATTCAGTCAAAGTCTTCTGTTTACAATAGCCGAGAACATTACTATCAAGACAATACACATCAGTGCGGAGGCGGAAGATGATTACACAGTGGTGTTCAAACTGTGAGCAACTTCGTAAGTGCTCTCTTAGTAACATATGGCATGAAAGGCTGTGATTGAATCTTTGTAGTAGTGTCACGCACGTTTTAAACAGGGAAATCATGTATTTCCTGTACCCTGAGGTCAGACGTCAGCGGAGCTAAAAGTAGGAACTGAAACTAGATGACTTTGGCATCCTGTTGAATCTGTTAGCATTTGGAATCTGACCATAGTTACCACAATTGCTTCAGCAGAGGGAAAAGTGCAAATGCCACAGAGTAAAGCTGGTGGAAATCTCTGCACCTTAGAAGTACATACATAGAAAGTTTGAACTTTCACATGTAAAAAAAAAAAAAAAAACCCTCTACTACTACCATTACTATTTCTGCTATTACAACAACAACTACTACTACTACTACAACTCAACCGTGCCATCATAGAACAGCAGGCTTTGAGATAATGAAGTTTACAGGCAATGTACCCTAAGTCAAATACATTTCAATCTCTCCCCGATGTATACTGTGATGCGAACTGAATATTCTAAAGGAATATAAAACTCTAGAAAAAAAAGAATTTGATGTGGCATTGATTTAATTTAATATCTTATTGCTATTTATGATTTTTTGTTTATTCCCAAACTGTGAAAGTTCGAGTGGCAGTGATTACCAAACTACTCATTTTGCTCTTACCAACTAAAACTCATTACATGAACTCACACAGAGGAAGGAAACAAATTAAATTTGCAACAAGGTTTAGCCATGGCCCTTTTTTCAGACAAATTTCCCTGGTTGCTTATCTGTATGGCAAATGAACAGACATCAGGTTACATGGTCTAAATGCAAAACTAGTTTTGCCAAATTACGTCTCTTGGTTTGAGTTTCCACTCTGTATTTCATTTAATCAAGTAATGATTGTATAATTTAGTCACCTTTCATTTCTTTTAATGCCATCCTCTGACATTTGGATGTCAGGAATTCTTATTAGTATGAGATCTAATTTATTGTCTTTTCTGTGTCTCTGTGTCTGTCTTTGAACAGTTAGCACATCTATGTGCTGTTAAATAGGAAGCAAGATATATCAGTAATCCCTTCCTCTATTTTTGCATGTTACTATGGCTATTCATCAAAATAATTGGGTCATGTGGACTCAAATCTGTGGTGGAATCATCAGTATCATCATTTCTTGATACACACAACTACATTAATTTCTTAACAGCTTAATAAACAGTATGAGTCAGTGTGTTAATGTCACTATGAGTCAGTCAACACAGTGTCCTGTCAAACATTTCTGAATGGACTGAAAAATGAATCTGGACTGTTTACCCTGCTCTGAAAACTCATACCACCATGATAGACAGTAACAGGAATTTACAGATTAGTGATTAAGTTAGTGTTCTTGGTATCTGAACAGTAACTTTTATGACATAATACTCCCCTTTAGAGAAAACTCTTAACACACAAGACAACAAAGATGTTTTTAATGTGAGAAACTGCAAGGACAGAAAAACACAAATAAGCCAAATGTGGCATTATTCCCTCAGGTGCTTGACTTCCCCTCACATTTATGTAAATGTCAAAAGATTTCCACTCATGCCTAAAAGGCTAAAAAGCTGTAAAAATGCTGTGAGTGGTTAGACATTGACCTGTGGTGTGTTTCACTGGAGGATGAATTTGCAAGATTTTTATTTTGGCAAAAAAATTGAAAAATTAAAGCATTCCTTCCTGTAAGTCATAGGTTAACCTTTATAACCCTGTAAGCTCTGCCAGTCACTTTCACAATGCTCAAGCTTTCCTATCGCCATAATGGAGCTGTGGGGAGCTGCGCCAGCAGTCTTGGACTCAGGGTATTCATATTACTCACACAGAACAGAGATTTGGCAGAGATGATCATTTATGGGGATACAGTGTCTCTCTATTTTGAACAAAGCTGACAAAGCCAGGCTGCTAACGGTGATGGAAAAATCCAAAGATCTAACTTCATGTCTGGAAAATTGTACTTGTTCTTTGGATAAATTAATTATACATGTTTACTTGAATAGAAAATCAGTTTGTCATCATGACTAATCCATCCATAAAGCTCAGGCACATCCCAGCACACAGTGCACCTGGACGGTCTACCACAAGTTGTAATATGGATTTTCATGCCTCTTTAGTACAGAAATCTCATCAAGCACATTAACCCAGATAAATTGCCAAAAATCTGCTAGAAGAAAAACAGAGGCATGTATGAGAATGGATGAATCAGCATTATCTCCAGATTTCAGGATTTGAATTTCGAGCTAACCTATAAAATAAATATGTGGGCCCAAAATGAGCCACATTCATTTACAGTTACAGGTGCAGCCATGTTCACTGAAATCATGCAGATGAATCAGAGACAATTTTATGACGATTTATGAAAGGAAACGAACCTGGATGGTATCCACTACTGTAACCGGTCTGAAAGGGCATGATGTGAACTAAGGCTGCCACCATATCAGATTTTCACGACACAATTACAAAGAATTCACAGTAATGATATTATTGCCCTATTGAAGATTTGTTTTATTTATGTTTTCCTTAGTTGACTGTGTGTTTTGTCTCTTTTTTGGCAAATGCATTAGACTCAAATACGAGTGTAGTGAGGTGGTGAGAGTATCTGTAATCACCTGTAGTGAAAAGGCAACCAGGTGAACTGATAAACAAAAGATCTGCCATCACGATATCAATCTTTCATTTTTTTTAATTAGGAGATAAGGAAAGGCCTGTGATCCAAGAATGTCTTTGAAACATGCACAGGAATTCAGGACCAACTAATGCATATCTGCAACCAGTGGACACAAAATATTTCAGTTGACCTCAGGAGGTCTTATGGAGGACACAGACATGTTACAAACAGACAATGCAGTTACCTCAGAGCGGGTGTTAAAAGGGTGAACTGGGCCATCAACGATAAAACCCAGCACAAGGAACAAAGTAGACATTTGCCCCGGGGAAGTTAAGACCCTTTAATAATAATAACAACTCTACCTAGACTGCATTATGTGGTTGATGATTCAATACTATATGCAGCAGGTAGAAGTAGGATGTTGTTTAATGGTGGGCGGGATATCATTATGTGATATTAAGCAAGCAGGAGACAGAGCTCAGTCAGGACTTGGACTTGACTGCCTCAAGGTAATTGTAGAGAATCAATAGAAAGTTAAACCCTGTTTCATGATAAACGCCGGCATGCGTGGAGTGTAGTCAAATATATAAGGTTCAAGGAGCAATATAATGCTCAGTTTATTGTAATAGGTCTCTTTTGCTTTATGTAAGTTTTTTTTTTCTATCGCTACATCGCTGAGGTTTGCATTAACAGCAGTTTAATTACCAGTCTAGAAGAAACGTTAATTCCTTTACTTACAAAAGAGCTGTCTCCAGTGGTAACTCCTCTACTTCTATTTCTATCACCTCTTTTCTTCCCCTGAAGTTAACATGCTAACCAGCTACCCCCGGCCCCGACCTATCTCGTCCTGTAATACTACTTTAGTTAGTGAGTCACTGTAACATCCAGTCTGCCCTCAGTTCAGCATGAGAGGATGGGGAAGTAGTCCGAGCGTATTCTAACCTCTTGTCTTGTAAACGCAACGATGCCTGAACCTCTTGGCAAGCGGCCATCACTATCACCACCACCACCCACAAGAGGCCACGATCGGTGGCAGAGAAAACTCACGTATTGCACCTTTAATGGTAACAACTCTTTATCAAAAATAGTTAAATTGATGTGAAATATACCATATATATATATATATATATATATATATATAAATATACACACACACATATATATACACACACATATATATATATATATATATATATATACACACACACACATGTATATACACACACATATATATATATATATATATATATATATATATATATATCCTTTCATCTGTTTACATTAAGTCTGCAAAGTCAGTTGCATCTAAGGGATTTAAGACAACAAGGGTATGAAGCAGTCTGTTTACACAACTAACATGTACATAAGAGCAATGCTTGTTCAAACTTCGATCTGTTGAATCTGTCGGTCTCAAAATGAGTAACATCTCATAAAATGCACACAGGCAAAGAGGCAAGGCAAAGAGGTCGTGTTAAATTTAAGATGCTATATTGCCATACTGTACTTTGGTAACATTTCAATTCAAGTCCAGCCATTTATCATTTATAATCAGTATATGAATACGTAATAAATGGTTTGTAACAGGCTATAATGTAGCTGTAAGCAAACATAAGGACATCATTAAGTGTTTATCAATATACAGGATTTGTTGACAATTCCAACCTCTCCCTTCACAATATGAGGTCATACTTTATTATATCATTACAACTGTGTGCTACTTTATTGTCATTCATTATTTGTTTCTACAGCTGCTCCTTATATAGAAGTTACATTCGTTACAAATATAATTATACAAATACTTATATCTGCTTCATTATATACGTTATAGTTTATTATACCTTGTATTAAATGTCTGTATATTGATTATACATTACAAATGGTTCAGAGCACAAGTCTCTTGAGGACATATCTGCCTGATCCAAGCTTCTCCAGTCCAGACCATTTACTTTTTATGGTTCGGACTCAGAAGTGTCTCACAAGTCTATTTCGGGTAGGTCACCATGTTATGAACAGCAATATGTTTTCTTGAGCCTCGGTCCCGGGGCACGAGATTAAGTCTGAACCTCTATCCTGGATTATCCTTGTGGCCTTTGGGACACAGTCATAATCATGAATGACTCCACCTGATATGAAGGTCAAAGGCAATAGGGATTGGATTGAGCACTTCTCATACTACTTTTGTCATACTTTATAGTACAACAGATTAAATTCCCAGTTTTCCACACTGTACACATACACGTGTTGTACATACAGCTCTACACAAACGTTCCCAAAAATAACATCAATTAAACAATTAAATTACTTTTAAAAGTTTTCTCATATTTATAATTGAGTGTAGAAATCTCACTCACAGTTTGCTTCATCTGACATCTATACTCTGCATTCAGATTCACATAAAGCCTCTATGTCCTACAGTTAGAATCCTTTGATAATTACAACTTCTGCTGGATAATTCAAACCTCAGCCAGCTCTTTTGAGGAAATGGAAAACCATTATAGCTTTGACACAAATAAAATTAAGGCTAGATGCAGCGCTTGCTAACTGGCATATGAAATAGGAAAGGAAGACAGCTGTTGTCTGTGCAATGTTACTGTACCTTGCCTGCGCGCCTGGGGGCTACAGGCTCAAGTCTGCCTTTCTTCCATGGGAATTAAACAATTCAAAGGGAAACGTAGACTTACAAATTTATGGCCAAGGTGGGTTGCACTGTGCAGATAGCTGAACACTGCTGGCACTGTGGTTACATAAAGCCATGTCAGGTGGAACATCATGTGTTTGTCAAATGTGCGGGGTGCATATTGAATGTGGGCTCACATGGTTGGGGTGGGCGTGGGAGGACACAGAACATGTCATGATTAGAGAAGACGGAAGAACAGTTTCATTTGGCTAAAATCACTCGCCCATCTTACCTTTTGCATTTGTCACAATGGCTGTTTTTTTTTTTTCTTTTTTTAATGGGCTCAACAGTATTCTAGTGAAATGTGAAAATGTAAATGAACAGTAACGGTTTTTGCTTTAAATTGGCACTCGTTCAAAATATATACATAGTTATACAGATACACTAATATGCACATTTGCAGGCACATACAGAGACACACACAAACACACACAAGCTGGTAATGAATATACCAAAACCATCATCTATAACTGCAGAGGTTAACCAATAATTACGCTCTCCATATGTTTACAGGAAGACGCGCTGAAAATTGAACATGGAACATCATTATATATCTCAGTGACTTCAGTGGTGAAAAAATGACCTAGAGGTAATTAGCACAGATGTCTGTATAGCATACTTGGTAAATTGCTTTCTGCATATAATTATAAATGTACTGATGCACAAACCAAGTAAGGGATGTTCGTTTTTTAAGAAGCTTCTTCCACACTGTTTATTATGAGGTTATAGTTTTGAACGATAGTCTGACGGTCCAAAATCAGTTAAGCACTCCACTCCTCTTTCTTTTTAATGCTGGTTACTGGGGGTATGCGCCTTCTGGAGTGGTACACAGATGTGGAAGAAGACAAAGGTGGGAGGGGTGGATTATTTGTGAGGCTTTTGTGCTGGTGATATAAACAAAGCAGCAGATTGTGGCATGGATGAGACCGGCTTTACCAGCTAATATCGATGGTTACAAACCCCTTGTCCTGCCCACTTATTTGTTTATGTTTTCACATTATTGTCAAATGTTTTCCATTTGATGATGGCTCAATGTGAAGCATGAGACCTGTTATTTCCTCTGAGTTGGACTGATGTATTGGTGTGACCTTTGATGTTGGCCAGCCATGCCATTTACCGTGATTGAGAGTCCTCCCTGAACACAACTAGATGAAAACTCAAAATGCTCCAATGACTTGTATTTTTCTTGAAAATGTAATTTATGTTGTCAATTGTTCAATAATAGCCTTGTAAATGCATGAATATATCCTTTGGTTCCCCCTGTAACTGCGCAGGTGGCAATCACGCTGTTTTAAAGCACTGGTTTAGTGCGGCCCTGTAATCTTAAGGCGTATTAATATTAGGTACAGTCACCTCGCACCGTGCAGAGTACGAATGCTCTCCCCCTCCACTCTGCTGCCGCCCGGCTTTCATTTTAGTAACGTTATTCCATACCTGAGTACCCCTGTATATCTACACACTCCCGTTACAGTAGGTGGCGGTATGCACCAAGTTGGCTCACGAAAGGCAAAATTGAAGAAGAGTACGCTTGCCACAGTAGTTTTCACACCTGATGCGAACTGCGCCCGAGCGCACATGAACTGTAATCCAGATCAACTTTTCAAGTGGCCCTGTCCATGGATCAACAAACCGTGCAGTGAACGGTGTTGACATTAATCAAATGAACTGGACTGGGTCAAGTGTTCTCGGATCGGGGCCAAGGTCCTTGACGTGAAATGTGTGACTTTCACGGCCTTTTACAATTATAGGAATAAATGTCAGGAGGAAATAGAGAGTGAACACAGAGAATTTTTGAGGGTATAAAAATAAAAGATTTTAAATATTTGCTGATGGCAGCTCCTGTCCAAACATTTGGTATTTAATACATATAGGCATATTGACTAAACCAATACTGATGCGTCACTGAAACCGACAAGGTCTGTAGCCTATTCAGTATCCGTCAAAAAGCCCAGACAAATATTGCTGTAAATACATTTATATCTGAAGCACTTGTGTTGGGAAGGTTTAGCCTCAGGCAGCCATTTGAAATTCTCTCTCAGATGATGTGATGTGCATCAGACTGTCTGCAGTTAGAGAAAATATAAAATTCAAAGTGAAATTCCAAGATGGTTTCCATAAGATGCTGGGAAAGTGTTTATATGATGTGGCCTTTGAATGCATAATTGGGGTTGAACAACTGTATACCAACATATAATCTCCCTCAGCGGGATTCTTTATCAAGCTTAATAAAGATCAACATGTTTTTTCTTTTTTCTTTTGCTTTCACAGCTGACAACAACAGTGGAAATAGCCACGAGGAGCATCAAGAAAAAAAAAAAAAAAAACCTCACTGTTAGTGATAAAACAGGTGAACAGGAAAAGTCAATTTTAAGAGATACTGAAGTGAAGAAAAAGTCAATACACTCAATACAAGTCATCCAGTCATAGGAAAAAGCTAAAAAAGGAAATGCTTTTTTTTCTTTTCTTTTCTTTTTTTTTTTTATACTTGCCTCCACAAATGACCCTTTTATATGATGAAGATCCAATGTGTTGCACTGGAACAATAATAAAGACCAACATGTTGATTTGTAATTCTACAGTCCCAATGCTAAGTTTTTCACAGACTGAATTGCATTCTTTCCTTTCTGAAATGCAGCTAACGTTAGTAACTTTATTAGTAACATATGAATAAAAAGACAGAAGTGTAAGCTCGGGCAGCTCTCCTGTCTATCCACTATGTTGCCCTCCTGGTCACGTAGAGAGCAGCTTGACAACCTTGACAGTGCAGGATGTGCAGTATAGAGGACAAGTTAAATCAATAAACTACAGCAGCAAGCTGATTGTGTAAGTCTGTAACAATGACAGCAAGCAAATGGTGGAGGAAAGCGGCTTTCTGATATCAGGATAAGTAGATAACTGCTAGTAAGTGAGTGTTGTACATCTACTCCAGAGAGTATTTTATTTAGTGTCTTTACTTCCTGGATTCTGTAGGTCATCACCAATGATGAGAACGCTTATACTGTACAGTATATCTTCTTCCTGTAAACATGACTTTTTCTTCCTGTTATTATCATAACAGAGTGTAAGAGCGTAACGTCCTTTCCTCTTTTAAAACAATACTGCAAAACGGCACATTTCAATAATGATTACCACAAAGGCACAATTCATGCAGTTATTCTAAATGACTCTGCAGCAAATGAAGCTTAACTTGCCATGACCACCAGACCAATAAGCTGAATGTTAATCTCTTGCCATTATAAGTGTGAAAAGCTTCTGGTAAAAGTTGGGGTCTATTATTTTGGACATAGAGGGCTCTTTACAGTGGAAGCAGCAGTCAGACAAGAGGTTTTGAAATGTGGTGCTATCAATGTGCCATGTGCAATTAGTGTGCAATCCCTCCCTCCAGTTAGTAATACAGTCATCACCATGTATTCAAATGCATTTATTAAATAGTAAATTTCAGTGTTTGAAGATGTAAGGCCAAGAAATGGAGACATGTTTCTCTTCACGTTCCTTCTTTTTGAGTGTAAGATAATTTTAAGGAATAAACAGAGAGTAACAGTGTCACCCAAACTGTGAAAATTATGGTTGCTGGAATAGAAAAGCCTTATTTTCGACAAGGACTATTTTAGCAGTGTTTTAAAAGCTTTACCCAATGACTACAAATCATTTGGCATCACTGTTTTCTGTATTTTCCAAAGAGTCTTCTACCTTTGAGGCAGCAAATGGTTTCAATTCATTTGCATATAGTATGAAAATGAGCAATCAATCACAGTAAATATCATCTGTCCTCTGACTGTTGTCTCAGTTGTGTCACTTTTGTGTGGTTGTGTAGTTGTAAGAGCAGATTGATGTTGAAAGTTTGCAGCTTGTTTAAGCAAAAACAATCAAAACACGTTAAGCCAACAGATGACTACAGATTTTTTTTGTGAAATACCAGATACTGTCACTTCTTTGGAGCTCTAAAATCCTTCAAAGGAAGTATCCAAGAGGAAACAAATCTACTCTTTGTAAGAAAGGTCACAAGTTGAGATTTCATTATTATTATTATTATTATTAATAATAATAATATTATTATTATTATTAATTTTATGGCTCCACAAGCCAGAAGGGTTGGGAATCACTGAGTTAAAATAGCTAAAAAATGTATCACTCTGAAGATAAAAGCAAGGCTCTTTCTCTTTGTCTTTTCTTGAGCAGGTCAAATTTGGGGTTTTGCGTTTCCCTCAACAGACAGACTGGCCAACCAGTTACCACCAGGCCACCCTGACGCCCACTGTTAGTGGCTCTGAAAGGCCACAATTTTAATGTAATCTGGAAAGACATCTGTCATGACGCATCGTTACATCCTTAAAACCAACACAACAAGTCTCACTGAATGTTCTATTTAAGGGAATTGATATTTTATAGATATTTTTCAATTGGTGATCGCTTACTCAATAGCGGGATCTGATCGTTATCATCCTTTACCTTGTGGTGACCAGTATTTGATTAAAAACGGTTAAAAACGAGTTAAAACAAGTCCACTTTCCCCACCATTCCACCCATTCAGGCGTAACACATCTGTACTTACGGTCACTGCAGAACGGCCCCCCGTAGGTGGTCATGGTGCAGTCACAGGAGAAGCCCTCCCACAGCTGCAGACACACTCCTTGGTGTTGGCAGGAGTCCTCTGTGCAGGTGGTGCTGGGACCTGCAGAGTGTTGACAGCAGATGTACCAGGTGCCTTCTCTCCATTTCATAATCATTAATCTTCACTATAATCATTAATCTTCACTACTATCCAAATGGAATAGTGAACGCAATGGTGACTAAAGATGTTAATGTTTTCAGAGAAAATATATATGCAATGAGATTTTATCACTTTTATACATATTATATGTATATGTATGTATATATATTTTAGTCTCACAATAAGTCAGATTGGCTGATTCACTGCCAATGCTGTCACTGTAAATAAGAACTTGTCATAATAGTATTGACTAGTAAAATAAAGGTTAAATAAATACACACAAATTAACACTCTCAAAAGCAATAAGAATATTCTATTCATTTTGGAGACCCGACTCTGGGGCCACAATCATTTCCTAATAATCACCGATCATCTCCTCACCGATAAGTCACACCGCCGTAAAAATGACTTTGCTCGTTCATGTTAAAAAGGGGAAGACGCCTTTTGATTTGGGAGACTCCATGACCTTTACCAAAGTGTCACCCTCAGGCTAAACTTTGGGTACACTTATGTAACAATTCTGTCATAATCAGTGCAATGTTTCTTGTTAAAGTAATGGCTACCTGGGGAGATGATTAAGCTTTGGCAGAACGCTGTGCTCTATTGAGATTTTTCTTGTTTGATTAGAACTCAAAAAAGCAGCTGGATTTCTTGACTGCAGAGTCATATTATTACATGTTCATGTGTATAATCAGAACTAATAAAACCACAAATTGTGTTCAGTGGCCAATCGTGTTAGAGTATTAAAAAAAAAGCTGTTTAATAGCATAACGAATATGGTGTAATTAGTTTTTAGTGAGCAGCGACTCTTCATCTCTAACCTGACAGTAGGAAATCTGACTGTAGGAATGATACGCAGGTGTTTCATATTTCCTCACCTCCACAGCCGCGCTCCACGTCTCCCACCTTGTAGAGGGCATCTGCCAGCAGGTCAGGGAGTCTTCCATTCAAGTCCACAGATGCTAGACAGCCCTTGTATCCTTCCCGGGATGCTATTAATCTGGGCAGGCTGCTGTACATGCTCTTCCCTAGACCACCAATGTACAGCTCCCCTGTAAGGAACAGGAGTTGGTTTAGAAAAAATAATTTCCCCATCAAGAGTTCATGTTGGTGCATGTTCTAAATGAATACAGTCAATATTACGCAAATATGAGCATTTACCCTCAGTGGCCACTTTATTACTTTATAGTCATAGAAGTGTTATTTTAATGATGTGTTTTAGCACTGACGTCTTTGTTAATGGTGGTGTTGTAGCAGACTGCGTTACATTAAGAGGTGTTTCCACTATTCTGTACTCCTCATCAGTGTTGGGGAGTAACTAGTCACTCGTAACAGAATTACATAATCAAATTACAAAACAAATGTAATTGTAATCTGTTACAGCTACTGAGAAAAAACAAAAATAGGAAAGCAAATCTCAACAACACAGCAAGTAGTCACTGTCACTTCTGGTAAGATACTTTTGATTGAGCAGATCAGATACCTTTTAAATCCAGGTTGCGGGCTCCATTGGTGTGTTGGGTGACAGTGCGGGAATCAATCTTAAGGATGTGCATATTGTTGTTGTCGCGGGAGATCACCACGTTGTGCCACTGGTTGTCATTGAGGGGTTTGTCAGAGTTTCCCTTCATTAGTGACGGCCCGTTTCCCAAGTCAAAAACATAATGAATGTACCTGCGGGACAGGACGACGCAGATGAACACGCTCAGTATTTATTTTTTTACTTAGTATTGACTTTCCACATGAGATATTTACAAAGTGGAATCACAAGGTTTAGGTGATTAAATAATTCAAACCCATTGTGTGAAGATGTGTGGGGTTGTCATGTGTTTACAGTATCTTTCAAATGATTCTGATGACATGCATGGTGGTGCAGCTGTGCACTGGTGTCTGCCAGTCTTGTTTCATGATATTACCACGGAGACAGTACAAAGTCAGAGATTTTCAAGTGCTTTGTTGTTGTTCAAATAAATAAACAGTGAATCAGTGTAAATACCCACGGTAAGGCTTTAGGCATAGCACCACAATATTAAATTTGATCAGCAGACACTGAGCGTGCACTGTCAAAAACTAAATCGTCTCTGAATCAAAGTTAAGCAACATCCATGACAAAGCTGCTACACTTCACAGATAATACTGAGCAGCCAGAAAACTCTGACAGGAGTGTTGGAAGCCATTTTTTTCGTCTGTGTTGTCTGTGAGAGCTTGAGCTGCAGGCTCCGGAGCCGAACAAGGCCTGCTGCTGCTGCTGCCTAATTACTGGTGGAGTGTCTGTGCAGGGTTTGACAGTGGGACGCTACGATTCTTGCTTTGCTTGCTCTGTTTTGACAAATTTTTTATGCTATTCTCTCTGTAAAATTTTTTGTTTTTACATGAATAAAACATTTGTGACTGAGTCAAGTTGCCAAATGTGCTTGAGTAGGTCTGAGTGTGAGAATGACACTTGTTCACTGGTAACAGCAGCTATTGTTTTTGCACTCGTGCTTCAACTCTCTGCTTCTCTCCCTTTAACAAAATAATTTATGATGAGCAAATGTTTTTAAAGCTATTTAGTGTCTCTCCTCAGCGCTTCAGGCTGATGGACTAAAGATGTGAATCATGATAAGGTAATTTTTAGTCAAAAAAATAAAACCTATTCATTCATTCTATAAATAGTTTGTTCTCTTTCCAAATAGCTTCCTCTCTCTTCCCGCAGCCCAGGCCTAAATACACAGTATGAACTAACACCCCAGCACTTACCCTTTTACCAGCTCCACCACGATGAAGTCACTACCATCCCCAGAGTTGTAAAGAATCAGGCCGTCGGTACTGGTGGTCTTGAACTGGAAAAAAAGGTGCATGGAGGCGTAGGCCTGTAAAGTAGAGAAGGCCAAGTAGCTGGCTTGAGTTATAAAAGTTACAGGATTGGCCACAATGTGCCTCATGCCAAATCGAGCATTGAGCTCGCAGTACGAGATGTCTCCGTTCTTGCACTGGTCCAGATACAGCATCCCATTGAAGGAGAGAGATTGCAAATGGCCGATGAAGTTGGAAGGCATCACAGAGATGAAACGCCGCTCTGTCATGATCCCCGTCTCAATGTTGTTGAACTCCAGGCGGGTGTGGGCGCCCGTCATCAGGCCTGCGGAGGAAAAACACACAGCTTGAATTGCAAATACCTCTCAATATCTGTCCCTTTGCCACTACAGCTCCTTCAGCCCTCATGTACCTTCCACGGTCACATTGTCCACAGAGAGTTGCAAGTTCTTCCCACGCCGCACCACCTTAACTGTATGCCACTCATTGTCATTCAGCTTCTCACCTACCAGGAGTATCTCTGGTCCCTTGCCTAAGAGAAAAAAAGCATCAAGTGATAATCATACCAAATCAGTTCAGTATACTTTTTCCACACGGAGCTCTCAACATGAGAAGCACTCTCTCCTCAGGGTGGATACATTCATTTGCTTTCAGATTCACTCACACAAACATACAGCGCTCGACGTTTACCTGCAGCCAATAATTTGCATTCACTAAATACACACTTAAAGGAGAAATGAGAGAAATAAATGACAGTAGTAGCTCCTGTTCTCAGAGACCAAATATGTAAAAATGAATTCTGGACTGAAATACCATGACGCATTCTGCTCTTTATAGTGGCATTTGATTGATGTCTGCTGAGGAATTATGTTAGGTATTATCTAAAGGCTCGGCTCAAACGCGCAGCTTTAAGTTTCAGCATTTCTGCACTATCCTCTGCCTTTTCGCTGGTTTCAAAATAGGTCACAGTGCAGAAGCTTGCCACTGCAGCACCGTCATCCCGAATCAGTGCCTATGCAACAGGCCGACACGGCAGTTCAAAGGAGTTCTGACATCGCTTGGGAAACTAATTGGCCATGCCTAAGCTGACTGCGCCTTTAGGGGTTTGTCTGTCTAATTGAGCTCAGGGTGCAGGAGAATTACAGGGGACGTACAGAGGGCAATAAATGGAAAACATCAACGGGTTTCCGAGCACATCACTGTTTCATCCTCGGGGAAATAATACTGCGACTGGAGACTTTGTCCAGGTCTGCATATCAAGTGTCTTTACAGGGCACCGCATGATACCCCCATCCACCTGCTGAATATCGACTATGCAACGCCAGACAGATCAATCCCATCAAATCCTGCTCCCTTTATATTTGATGGATTTACTTGGATAATGAGAAACAAGCCTCTTGCTGGTATCATGTCCAGAATAAAAAAAAAAAAAACCAAAAAACCTAATGTTTTCCTTTTAAATCTCCATCATAAAAACAGGCGCAGGCAAGGTTTGCTCTAATGAAAGAGGAGATCGTGGGATGCTGCAATAGTAGGGACTGTTCATCTTATCTGTAGTTCGTAGAGGGGAGCTTCCCCGCTGTCTAATGTCAGCGTCTAAAAGCCAAACTTCCTAATAAGCTACCAACGTAGAAAAAGCTCTTGTGAGGAAAGTGAAGGGTGTTCTTGTGTTTTGTCGTATATATTATATTTAAACATATATCGCTTAGATACTTAGGATACTCATTAAAAGGGAATTGCAGCATTTTTAACACATCAAACTCTGTTTACAGGTCCTGTGGAGAACTACGGCATATGAAAAGTTGTATAAAGTCTTGTGTGTGTGTGTGTGTGTGTGTGTGTGTGTGTGTGTGTGTGGGGAGGGGGGGGGACTACAAGTCTGAAAATGAAAAAAGAAATTCAGAGGGTGAGGCATTAGAAAGAAGTGAGTCACTGAACCTCTGTAGACAGAGGCTCAAGGCTACATTAGCTGCTACTAGTAATAGTACCGCCAGCTGTTGAGTTGCATTGTGGGTAATGTGGGAAGAATGCGAGGAATTAATTGATTTTTGAGGCATTGATTTCAATCATTTAAAAAAACAACACCTACATTGTGAGTTCAACAATGTTATAACAATGCAGGGCTAAATTGTTGGGCTATTCTTTTAATTGAAACATTTAATTTGTACATTTAATAGTTGGACTAGTATTTAATTTAAAAGTGGGGGTCATCGTGTCTCTGGAGAGTAAATATAAATGAAACACATGAGGTAAAACTGGCTGCACCCACTGCACTGTGTTCATATTGGCATAGTGTTCTATCTCTAACACTGCAGAGGCTGGTAAAATGGTGGACTATAATATGTATTCACACAGACATCTGACTGTAAACCCTTTGAAATGTGGGCTCCATTCTAAGTACCTTTGCTTCACAAGCTCAGCTTCCAGAGGCTCAAGAGCGAGGCGCACATGTAAAGGGTCTATTTTCTCCAGCTTGATCCTCAGTTAAAATTGAATTTGATTAATATTTTCAAACAAGGATAACTTCAAAGGCATAGTGCGGTTACACAGGTCAGCATTATGGGTGAGCTGAGACTTTGAATGCAGGATGTGCGCGTTAATCAAAGCATGTTATGGTAATTCTGTAATTTTGCAGAACAAATGCCTCATTTCAGAAGTGTGCAGTGTACTATTATTCCCCCGATTCCAGAGAATTACTCAAGAGCACTGCAGCAACATTTGTTCTTACAGCTATTACCCTCCCACGGTGGATCCAGTTGTGGACGGCTTCCAAGCAACTGCTGCAGATGGGCTGTCTCTTTGAGTCCTTCAGAAAGCAGCTACACTCGCAGGAACACCTCACCTGAGAAATCTGAATTCTTGATCCTGTAATCAGGTTGTAGGCTAATCCTGAAATTCACAATGAGTCTGCGGTGCAAACCGCAATTCTCCCCAATGATAGCGCTCACTAAACGGTGATTGCCTAAATCATTTAGGCAGATAATTCTGCAATTTAAAATATGGCTCCATTTTCTATCATCAACCATAAAATCCATTAACAAGCCATCCATCATCACATCTGCAGTCTTAAGCTCTTCAGAGGTCACTGGTGTAGCATATATACATAGTATAATTGATCAGGAGGATGATTAATTTTGACACAAAGACAAGTGCACATACTGTACACATCTTCTGTGCACAGTGCATGATGGTACAATGCCATCTTGTGGTAGAGAAGGCAATGTGTTGTGCAGATATCTGAGGAGATAAAGGACATACGGCCTTTCTCTAAATAAGCAATGTTCAATATATTTCTTGTTGTTGGTATTTGCATAATTATTTAGCTGAATATTTTACTTTCTAACGAGCGCGATGGACCATTTAAAAATGGCTGAAAATTGCTCTCCTGTGGTGGGTTACTGAAGTGGTTTACAGAGACAGTACTTGCACATCTCACCTCTCAACCGTCCACACACACACGAACGCGCACACACACACACACACACACACACACACACACACACACACACACACACACACACACACACACACAGTACTCACCTTAATCAGATTGAAACATTGAAATCCATTCGTTTACACTGCATTTAGATTGTACTCATTTGACTGACGCTTCAAGTGAAGCAGCTCGGGGTTCAGTGTCTTGCCCAAGGACACCTCGGCATGTGCACAGACCGAGCTGGGGATTGAACCACCAACGCTGCTGTCAGTGGACAACCCACTCTACCACCTGAGCCAGAGCCAGAGCCAACCCCCCTCACCCCATTCAGTATAACAGTTGCTTAGCCATGTGTCGCAAATCTGCTGTAACAGTTAAAGTGTCCCTTTTTGCTGTACGGCCTTTAAATCTGAACCTCAGATCAATAGATTAACATGAGACAAAATGACCGACTGTGGGATATTGATTTTTCCATTGCACACGTGTAATATCAAAATGTGTTTGAGAGTACATAAACTGATGTTCATCTCAGTTGATCATAAATAGATGTAATAACTAATATTCAGGCATCTCTATAAATCACTGAAAATGGAAAATGAACAGTTTTATTTTACAGAAGCCAGGAATTATTTATACAAGAAGGGTGGAAACAAGCTTTCAGCCAGCACTCAATTATTGTGATAACGTTTATAAGCATTCATAAGCCTCTTCTGTATTGGATGATCTGTATCAGAGAGACGTTCACCTCTCCAATGGCAATAGCTTTATCTATTTTTCGCTCCAGTCTGAACAGAAACTTAAATTGCCTGTCTCTCATTATCAGGTGAGAACAACAATCTACATCATAAATTCCAACTTCATCACGCTGCAACATAAAGTACCGCTCCATTTCACAAGAGTATAGGATATACCACAAAATCCGTTCTGTTAATACAGAGGACGATCTGCTTTTTAATCAATGGAATTATGTTCGCTCATGTGAAAATGGTGCTGTATCAAAAAGCAAGATAACAAGTGTTGATGTATGATGAGTAGCTCGAGTCAGACACTTTCTGTGGGCAAAGATTTCTCACGAAAAACTGACGTCTGATGATTTAATTTGCTTAAAGAGAATATATTATATCCCAGATTCCCTCTGAAAACAGGAAGAATTGGCTGCAACAGATTGTACTCTCTCACAAATGTTTCAACATTTAGGTCTCTTTGATGGCTGACAGCCTTGTCTCATGCTCATCTATTGATCCGATATCAGGCTAAACGTGAATAACAGCCCTGCCACCGCAGTGTGAGTAACAAAATCAACAGCCTTTTCTCTAAACTGAGACCGAGCACTGCTTCTCTCCTTACTGATAATTGCCGATTGTACTTGAACTCTACCCAATTAACAAGCTATGTTAGTCACAGGCAAATTAATGATAGACTTATTGGCAGCACAACAGCAGACTACTGCATGACAAATTTTGCTACATTTGATTAGAACATTATTACATTACTATAATGGGCCAACGTCTAATTTAAACTGTTATTTCATGAACGCAGAGCAGAAGGATGCAATTCTGTTCAACCATACTGTTTGCCACAGTGGCGTCTCATTCTTATTCTTATCTTTGTAATGGTGCATATGAGCAGGATACCAGCATCAGTAAACAAGGAGAATTGTGGGACAGAGTAAATGAATTATGCTCTGTTTCATGAGGGAATAGAGGAAGAGGCATATGATTATACCACAGTGCATGTACTCTAAATCATGTTACAGTAAATAATCATAGGAGACACTTACTGAGATTACAGTCTATCCTGATACAATCTGGTGAGAGAGAGAGTGAGATGGTGAGATTAAAAGAAAAAAAAAGAACAGCACAAAAGAGGAGAATATTTCACATCCTTCAAGGTACATTCTGCAGACAGTTCAGTGCTTTTCAGAGCCCACCATCCGGGGACAGCATTGAGAGTCTAAACCGCCACTTTCCTCCCTGTAGTGTACATAACATTAGAAAAAGGAACACTGAGTGAAAGGAAAACCTTAGCATGTGTCTGGCACTGCTGGAAGGACAATAGACCAGATCAAAGTTGGGATCAATAAGAGCTTTATTGACCATAAAAGTAGAGGTGCACCGGTATTATTTTTAGCATTGGTATCGGCTGCTAACATTTGGCACTGGCAATTTGACTGTTTCAGCTGCCACGACTGATTTTGTTTTATTGGTGTTTGCTTAGAGGGTGATTTAGCAAACATGCACCGCTGTGCTGGGGAAACTTGTCTGAAGCAAAATGAAAAATGAAACTTCTTCTAGATCTGAGCGTCGCTAATAATGAAAATTTTAACATTTGAAATAGAATAAAAAAAAATCTTAAAGCTTATCAACCAAAGCAGCACAATGATTTCACTGCAAGGAGCAGGTGTGAGTGACCACTGAACAATAGCACTTAAGGATTGGCAATTCCCAGAATTATGCACAATTTGCAATAAGTGACCAGTTTCCTGACAGATCTTTTTTTGTTGATACAGATTGTCTCTTGCCATATTCTATTTATAAGTGTGTCATATTGCAATATTGTGTTTAGGATAGCCTCCATAGGTGATGCAGACATTATGTGATTGACTATTTTCACTGGAATCTACTGAAAACTTCATGACTGTTTAAGTTAATAAGTTGGATTGATTTGGAAATTTAAACCTCCTGCACCGATGAACCTCTACTCATAAGTCCAAACCTTGATATTCACTCTTAAACTCCAACTACTGTTAAATGAAATGATGCAGTCTCCTGCTGGTTCTGCAGGCCTGACAATAATATATTTTCCATGTTAAATACAGAGGAAAAGGGCGATTTGCACAACCTGCAGCCACAATGAACCTTACACCAGGAAAGAAATGACAACAGCACAAATGTGACGCACTGCTAACATTTTCTCATGTCTGCAACAGATAACATCTTTGAAATCCATCTGCAATATTCAAATGTTTGTTCTCAAAATGAATCGACACACTTATCACTTCCATGTTTTGAATAATGAAACCAATTTAGCCAACTGGACATGAATATATTGGTGTAAGTCATGTGGCTGAGGAGTGCTCTCAAGCTGTCAACCATCACAGAGCAGTGGATACAGACAGCCAGAGACCAGAGTGACTTTCTGATGCAGGTGTGTGTGTGTGTGTGTGTGTGAGCGTGTGTGTGTGTGTGTGTGTGTGTGTGTGTGTCTGTGTGTGTGTCCATTCATCCCTGGCACCCTCTGCTCAGTGAAGCAACTCTAAACTGGACAGGCCAGTAAATGTGAGGGGAGGGAACTACAATGGTCACATTTACGGTATGAGCAGCCTGAGCGGTAATATCTCAGCATAATGACGGTTCTGGTCTCTGACTGCCTTCTCCTTGAACTGCAGACAAGCCATTGAAGGGCTGAAAGAGCCGAGACGGTCAGATGGGACCTGACCACTGGATGAACTGATAGAGAGAGAGAGAGAGAGAGAGAGAGAGGGAGGAAGAGATAGAGAGATAGCGAGAGAGAGAAGAGAGATAGAGAGAGGGGGCAGAATATACACACACCTACAGTTGCTTAAAAAGGAACTTTTTTCATGACATTTTTCTTCTTCAAAATGTTTTGAAGATTGATTTCAGATTTCAGATACATCATTCCTGATATCTTTCACTCAGTTGATGAGTTCTGTACAGTAACTTATGTTTTGCCGTGGGAACAGGTGATCATTCTCCTGCTGGTGTATAAAAATACGCACTTTGGGGCACACTGATAGCCAAATGGTTAAGGCGCATACCATATAACCATGGATGTCATACCCCCTGTCCTATCCACGTATACGGTGTCTGCCTCCAGACGCTGTCAGCTTTCCAAAAACAAAAAAATCGTCAAAACAAAGAAACAAAGTAAATCTATTTTTTTAATTTACCTTTTTCCATTCTACTTAGATTCAAACTGAAGAATAAAAACTGTGCTGTCAGGTGTCATACTGGTGGTCAAGTGGTTAAGATGCACAGGTTACCACATAAAGACAACGTGCATAGTAGGGTGGGGTAATTTGGCCAAAAATAAGATCATAATATTTTAATATTTAAAACATAATTCTTTCGTATTGATCAACATGAATAATTTCTGATATATCCAGTACCATTAATGCGGAAGGGAATGCATTCAGCATGTTGTTTAAACCTTAATGCGTTTTGTTGAGTAACACTGAATATAAGCATAAACTGAGCTTCTCTAAAATCCTTTTAATTTGAAGTTCAAGAGGTGTATCCAGTTTGGATTGATTGGTTCGAAATCATCAATCTTTTATTTTTCAAATGCTCCCCGCAGCTGGCATGGTATATAACATTTACGGCTCAGAAAGGCAACGCCAACGACGCTTTAAATGTTATACTACACATATTGTCTATCACACACTGGTACAACTGAGGATTGACTCAGTGCAGGACAGATACATTTATCCTAAATTAATTTTTGAATTGTTTTTGTAATAATTATTGTGCTTTCTTGTCGCCCAGCGCCAGTCCATAGTAAACCTTGAAAACTGGAAGGCAACCAGTGGAGACTCCAGAAAGTTACTATGTGTGGCCAAGAAATGATCTGACAAATTCTTCTAACTCTTTGCCAGAAAGCGAATAAGTGTATTCCCTGAAGGTCGAACTATTTCTTTAAATCCAATCCATAAATGAGCAACTTTTAAACTCCAACTGATACTTCTGTAAAGTCCAACTGATATGATGAATGAAGCAATTAGTGTAAATAAAAGTTCAAATTGGTCATATTCTTTTTAAGTACACAATTTTCTGTATTTAATATTAGGTTGGATTTGAAATGAAACTACATGTTCTCATCAGGAAATAACACATACAAAAATTAGTGCAAGGTCGGGGCAGAATATGACAATAAAGAGGAAAAAATTTTGCTGGTTTTTCATTTGATATAAACAAACCAAACTGTAGCTCATTATTTAATTCAGTAATTTCCAGTTACATAGATCTAAATGGGATAAATTTGACACAAACCACCGTATGTCTGCAAAAAAAAAAAAATTACAGCTACATGCACAAGGACCAAGGCTTGTGCTTATTATTTTTTAAGCAACTGTAGTTGTTGTATATGAAGATGGGTATGGGGGAGTCTGAGACTAACTAATATCATGAGAACTCGGGCTGGGTGACGTGTCCTGAAAGGTCAAGTGGCATTATCTGCTCGCATTCGCTGCAGCAGCATTACCCAGGTTCACAGTGAGTTTCACTCTGCCTCCGTCCAGCTCCAAACGAAGGGTATCCGCTGACTGCTGAGAGGTGGTGGCCATCAACAACCCAAAGGCCCTCTGGGACATGAAGCGCAGGGAGACATCCTCGGCCTCTGTGTGTAGCGTCCTTGGCAGCACCACCTTGAGATACATGCTGCCGTCATAGCTCACCATGGTGGCTTCTGTGGATTTCAGTGGACATGAAACATTAGCAGACAATGAACCCCGGATGAAATCACAACACTAAATTAAAAACACAAAGCGTGCATTTATAAGATGAAACCTGGATTCTGTTTGAGCTTAATTCAGGTACACCATGATATAATTTTAGATTGCAGTTTTCATCAGTCGCACCAGATGGCAGAAACAGCCTGGAGCATACGAAGACAGTGGTGAGATTGCAGCGGCAATCAAATTTCTGAAGGCTTTATACCCATCATGGGGCAATACAAGAGGGATTTTCATATATCCCTCATACTATTAGCTGCCAATGGATCTGCGTAATTTGGCCTCTCTGTGAGAAAACCATCTGCATGGTAAATGCAGAGTGATTCAGGCCGAATCACACTGCCGAAGCAGCGCAGCATTCCTAATGACACACACATAGCACTGGCAACCTCATGATACTGACACTTCATTAATGAATCACTATCCTGTGGGAAAATCCTGTAATTTACTTTTGAATGGCTTAAATGAAAAACAACAGAATTTTCTGTTGTCCAGTCGCTGTCACCTAGACTGCTTTGTGGACGTGGCAGGTTGTTTTGAGCTGCTTCTCATTTGAATCGATATTATACAGTATGTAGATGATCACATCGCAATTGCAAATGAAATCATTATTGTTTGGAGGGTTGAGCATTAAGGCATGATAATGAATTTTCTTTGTATCAAATTTTTATTTTTTTTTTTCCCCATCTGTGCAGGCCCTTTAAAGCTACTATAGAGCTGAGTTGATAAATAAAATACCGGCCAAAGTGTGTTAAAAGCGTTGAAACAGCAATTTAAAATCACTTATCTTCCCCATCCACCATCATCCCTCTCAGAAACTCTTACCCTTCTCACAGCTCCGACCCAGGTAGCCAGTACCGTTGCAGTCACAAATGTGGCGGTTCCAGCCTTCTCTGCAATGTCCACCGTTGGCACATGTGTCTCTGGCACACCTGACGTGAGTCTCTCTGGTGCAGAAGCTGCTCACACCTGTGGCGCCCTGATCCTCCGTCAGCCTCCACAGGTTACGGCTCTGCCCGTCAATGAAGAGATCCCTCACACAGCCCACGTAGCCAAGGCCGAGGGACGCTGTCCATACCTCAGGGGGGAGCATGAGGGCTTGGCGATCCTCAGGTAAACCTCCAAGATACATGTCCCCATCTAGGTCAAGGATCTCACTGCCTTCATTAGCAGAGAAGGGGATGCTCTGGCTGTTCACAGAGATAAAGCCTGTAGGGCAGGCACTAACAGTGAGTCAACTTGGACTTGTACAATGTTTTTGTTGCAGAAAATGAAGACAGGTGCGTGTGGGTTGTGCTAAGTGAAAAGTGAGAACGAACTGTGAGATTGAGGAAATGGGCAGCAGTGTGCTTGTTGTAAAAAAAAAAGTGTGGATAAAGAAACTGCACTGCCAGCCCTTAGGAATTGATTTCGTGAACGAAAGCAGAAAGTAAAACTAAAACTTTCTTCGGAAAAGTGAAGAATTATAAACGACAAATCTGCATTGTCATATTATCCTGCTTGGGAAGGAATTTTATTTATAGAAAAGTGAAGGAAGGAGTAGAAGGAACTGTGTGTATTTTTTTGGCTGCTAATAAGGCAGACATTTGGATTGTACTAATAAGGCAGACATTTCCTAATTTGAAGTGGATGACTGTATAATTGGCCACTTGTGAAATAGGTTAACACAGATTTCAAAATGTCATACATATATTATAGCAACTAAATTATTGTTGTAATTAAAACCTAATATCCATGCATGTTGCGCTGCTGTGAATAAAAAATGGCAAAAATGTGCTGATGTGACTGTATCCATGCTGGCATATGGCAATTTCACAGCTTGGAACCCCCCCCCCCGCTTTCACAAACACACAACATTATCTTACCGTTGCGTCCTTTCCTCTGGAAGTCCACATGGCACCACTCGCCATCATTGAGCCTCGTGTTACTCGCTTTCATCTTGATGCTGCCGGAGCCCATATCCATGACCAGGTAGAGAAATCCATCCAGCAGCTCTATGGCGAAGAAGTCGGCCCTGGGTTTCCTGTCGGGCTGCGTTCCCTGCAGGCTGCCATGACTGAACAGCAACAGGCCGCTGGGCTCTGTGGTGCGGAAGTCAAAAGATATGGCGCCTGTCTTCTTTGTGTTCCACCGGGGCAATGTCAAGTAGGCAGATGGCGTGTCGAAGGTGACCGGCTCCAGGGCTTCCACATTCTCGCAGCTGAATATCAGGTCACCATGGATACTGATCTTAGGGTCTCGCTGTTCAGCCAGCCGTGACAGCTCCAGTCTAAACTCATTGTTCTTGTAGACCACCTAATAAATGAGAGAGATGTCATGGTGAGGTGTCAGCTGGAGAGAGAGCAATAGATTCAGTGCAAAGGTTGAATATTACTCATTAATATATACTAGAATCGATATGACACAGCAACACTCACAAGGACATGCAGCAGAAAGCGCAGTGAATCATCCTTGAACCCAGAGCTCGGATAGAAAATGTCCTGATGGTTTCATTTCCAGCCTTGTGTCAAATAAACTGGCGCCTTTAATTATACGGATGTAGAAGCGCTTGATGCATTAATAAAAAAGAAATCAGCCACATTTTATCTCACTGAGATTGTTCCTGTGTCATACTGTGTATCCATACAGAGAACTATTTTACTGGTACTCAAATTCAAAAGCTGACTGTTTAAAGTTTAAGTGAGACCAGACATTCTTCTTCCCAGAACTGAGAATCTGCCTGGTTTTCTGAATCTGGACGTTTTAAGGTTTACCGCACAATTTATTCATTAACTACACAACTGTCGTGAGAAAACAAGAAGGAAGCAAGAGCTGAAAAGCTGATGAAATTCAGAAGTGCATTTAGATTTAGATGCAAATGCAAACATTTACATTTTAAACATTTAGCTGAATCACTTAGCGCACAATGAGTCCAACAATAGGATAATCTTAAATTCAGAGCAGAGGAATCACAGACAGATCACCCACACAATGACAAACAGTTATCTGTGTTTGTACTAAGTAAACTGAAAGAGGTCCAAGCAGAGGAAGTGGGTGGGAGAGAGGTGGACTCTATCCTTTACAAGCATAACACACACTTTATTATTAAAAGAGGTAAATTTGGTAAATGAAGAGGGCATAAACTTTCATTTTCAGGTGCTCATTTTCATTTCAGAGCTCATGTTGCAGAGGCAACTACACAGTGGTGAAGAAAAAAAAGCAGCAGTGAATGTACAGATCTCCCTCAGCGTATCTGGCTATTGATTTCATATTTTAGATCAATCACAGGAAACAGAGTGAAATACAAACCCCTTTTTTAAAGATATGTACTTACAATAAAAGATACACAATACCTTACTTAAACTGAGAGCATATGTCAATAGAATGCCTGTGTGGGCTTCTCTGTGCTGTTGTTGTATTATTTTCTACTTTGATTCTGGGTTCATCAATATGCACAGCGGGAGACGACAACCCTTGTCTCATTTTCTATCAGTGGTAAGTCACCCCGAGCCCATTGTTATCTGCCACATCACTCCGCGACCAGTCGCTGCCCGAGGTGACACACCACACTGCACAGAGGACTAACAGCGGAGCTGAGAGGCAATTTGAGCCAATATCACACTTCACACTGCCTCAGTGTGACTAATTAAGCAGCGAAATCAGATGGTGAAACTGACCATCGAGAAATGAGTGTAACAGGCAATTTTTAAATGGGGGGAGAGTCACTTAAACAAAGTGGGAACAGTGCATTAGCATTTATGTACATTGTTTACAACAAGGAACACCACGTCTAAAAAAAAAAAGAAAAAAAAAGAAATGCATAGATAGCTACAGAAGTGCAAGCTGTGACCTCTGCAAGGCTATTATATAAGCCAGAGGACAATACAGGAAGTGGAATCCTATTTCACCAATTCAGTTCTCTATTTTATGTGACAAGGATTACAGAATATCCCAAAACACAAGAATAAAGCTCCTCCAATGTCAGTTGACAAAGTCCTCATATCTTTTATGCCCAAGTAGTGAAGAATAACAGCAGTGAGAGAATGAAGATCTTCTCTGCTGCTAACAGCTGTGTGAACACATTCTTCATAACCAAATTGGGCACGATCTTTGAAGCATTAAAGTAAAGGAACCTAATGATGTGGTATGGAATATCATGCGGCCACACATACTGCAGACCAATAAACTTGTGACTTCAAAGACAACTTCATCTCTACCTGCTCGTTGTTGTAGTTGCGGCGTTCGTCTGAAAGTGGCCATTATTTTTTGTGTACCTGATGAACCTGATGGCCTCTACCCAGCAGCACTCACATCTATTATCATGTAATGTCTGGAGAGATTAGTCATGGCCCAAGCTCCCTACATTCAATAAAATAAGGCAGATATCCCCCTGAATAGATCCACTGCTCATACAATAAATATTTTAGGCACTTCTCACTTTTCTTTCCCAAAAGTAATATGTATGTGTGAGAGTTTTGCTCCTCTAGGTCATCACCAAATTCAGAGCTCTGGGCTTGGACTGACCTGTCTTTGAACCCGGCTTCTGGGTTTTCGGGAAGGGCTGATACCATCTGATCAGCTCTGCCTCTGCCACTGCTCACCAGGACTTTTCAGGTTTGTCATCCCATCGTCATGACTCTTTATCCCGTCATACTCTCCTTGCATGCCTACAGCACATCTGTGTGACTACGCACAGTAGTAGTGGGTCTAAGCAGCACCACCAGCCACACCGCCCACAGAGCGGAGGTTGCAGCATTGGCAGCGTTGCTGGGACAAACCTGTCCATAAATAACATCTCATTTTCATTTCAGTGTATTCACACTGCAGAGTAATTATGCAGCCTCTCCATTTAAAATCATTCAGCAAACGCCGGAGTGCATTCAGATGTTGATGTTATGTAGTTGATTAACAAATACAGCTAATATTATAACATATACACATTAATTTTTAAATGTGAGTGTGCTGGAGAGTTTAATGGACAAAATTACAGCGCTGCAGACTGTGAGGACTATTTCTCTATGCTAACATCAACACGCTTGCATGCTCACAATGGCAATGCTAACTTGCTCATGTTTAGCAGGTAACATTGGCCAGGTTCACCATCTTAGTTGCACCTGCTAGCATGCTAAGATACTGTATGTCAACAAGCACTAAACACAGTATTTTTTGCAGGTATTTGGTCATAAACCAAAGCACTGGACAAACTGAAATTTTAAACAGATTATGATGATGCAAGAAAAAAGTCATTAAAATAATATCAGTGACAAATTTTATGGCAACCCATCCAATAGTTGCTGAAATATTTAAGTCTGGGCTAAAGTGGTGGACCACAGACCAACCGACCAACTGACGTTGCCATCCCTGGAGGCGACGCAACTAAAGATCATAAATGTAAAGAATTCGTCAGTATTTTCTCTATTAGTGTACCATGGGACTGAACATTGAAACGCAGGATACTTGTTGTTAAGAATAGATTCTGAAGATTTTCAGATCTCCACTATAAATACATTTTGTGACCGCAGAAAGTGGCAAGTGAAAACCGTATTCACGATTGGGCCCCAATGGGAAACATTTGAAACGTGAAAAAGGAATCTTTTTACGTTAGTACACAGTCTCCAACAACATTCAAATAAGTCATCAATCTCCTTTCATCAAGACAATATGACAATCTTTATTGCCTGTCAAGCTCTCACCCTTGCACATTATGAAGCTGATGCTTGTTTGCTTTGCTCCAACCGGCTGATGCTGTTACTAGCTTAGTCATTTTATTTCTACTCTATTTGCCTTGTGCATTTTGTGTATCCCATTTCTAAGTGATGTGTCTGTTATGTCCTTGGTGCTTTGTACTCCCAGCTGAATCCAGTGCAGCTGGATTTAATGGGGATCAAGAGCAGAGCCTAATAACAGTTTATAAGCATTTATGGACTAAACGGTCTTATGTCCTTTGATGCAAGTGTCTCAGAGTAGAAAACTCATTTGTTTGAGTCGGGTATTGATGCCAAGAAAATGTGTATACACTCATATGCCACCATGACGGCTACTGATTTTACTTCCCACCTCACTAAAACATCAAACTACTGCCTGTTTTAGTGATGTCTCCTCCTAATCCTTCCTCGCAAAGGGAAAGCATTTCTCTTACTTTTAATGCACATAGCACATCCCTTGCTTTTTATGAGATTGCTCACTTCATTAAAAATTTGTGAGACCGGGCTGAAATTGGGCATTAACCCATAATTCACTGCTTTCCCTATACTAATTTTAATGCTAAGTACATGATCTGAACTTGCTTGCTCGAGAAAATCAATGTGACAGGTACAGGCCAGACTTAAAAGGTTTCAAAAAAGGTGGAGGCAGTGTTTGAAACCGACTGTGTTTCAGGAACGAACATGAGCAAATGCATCTGTTTCTTCTGTATGTTAGGTGCTACCTTCTCGAAGGGATTCCCACAGGAATCTATAAATGCATATGCTCTGCACCGTGCAGCCTCTCAGCTAAATGTTTCTCCTTCAAACACCCTACAACAAGAAAATCAATATAAATGTGAGGGGTGATTTTCTATACGCAGAACATGCTCTGCATATAGGAAGGGTTAGTGCTATCTAGAGAGGGTAGGATAGTATTTCCAGCCCTCTGCCGAGACTGAGGTCAAGCTGTACTCACATCTTTCAGACAGCCCATGAAGTTGTTGCTAACAGGGGAGCCTGGCAGGTCAGCTGTGTTCAGGCTGCCCCCTATGTAGAAGAGATCATCAGAGCCCAGCATGGTGTAGTCCTCCTGAGTGTAGCCAGTGGTGGTGAGAATCCCATCCACCATTATTGTCACCTACAGGATCCATGTAGAGAGTGTGAGGAAAATAAATGACAAGACACAGAGAGATTTTAAGTCAAATAGAAAGAACTGGCCTAATTATTTCATGCTTCGTTTCTTGATTCTGGTTGAGCTTGCCTTAATGTTGGATCTAGAAGGCAATTACAAGAACAGCTTTGAAGGGTTCACTAATCTCTGCTGATCCCTGTTTCTGATATATTAGCAGGATTGCAGTGGAGTCAATATACCATAAATATTCTTTCCAATGATATTTTGCTCCAAAGCAATATGCTTTCCACAGTATACTCAATTAATTTGAGATTAAAGATATCAAGACGGCAATATTGGCAGCAACAAAACAAGATTATTCCTGTATCAGTCTCATCAGAACACAGAGACAATGGAAATGAATGACTGAATAGGGCTATGTGGGAAAAAAATGATATGCTTGTTGTCATGACAATAAGCCTACAGTTAACATGTATTACTGCAGAAATATAACAGCTCCCACTTTGGGATAATAATTAGTACAATTACATTTTTTTTTTGTTTGTTTTGTTTTGCTTTGTTTTGTTTTTTTTGGGGGGGGGGCAGTTTTCAGCAAAATCTACTGTGAAAAGCTTATGGTTCTTTTGTAAATTGTTATGCCTGTGATTAATTGCATTTTAGGTGAAAGATGTAAAAATGACAGCTCCAACAAAGCAGGAGACATGTGTGTCCAAAGATTCACTTAATTGGTCAAAATCATTTTAGAAAAGTACGACTTGAGTGGAAAGATGTCATTCATAAAATTTTTTGTCAAAATCAGGCCGGCAATTTTGTAAAACACCAGAGACCAATTCATATGGAAAGGAGAGGGAATTGCTCATGCACCTTCACCATACACAGTGTACACAGCATTTCATTTAGATTCATCGTTTTTAATTTAGAAATGATTTAATTTTGATTAAATGAGAATTTTAACCTAATGCAATATAATATGTTAATGGACAATAATCATTAGATTTAAAAATTAGGTGATTTCCATTAAAAGAGGAAGATGGCAACGATGAAGGAGACTGTGAGCTACATATAATATATATTAGTATATAATAGTAGTTAAGTGGTGCACTAATTCAGGAAAGTTTGGTCATTATCATCCAGTCAGGTCTAAATAAGGACACAAACAACAAATTTAAAATGTTGGACTCATGATCAAGCAATCTGAGGGGTTAAAGTCTTCAAATTGTCCCTGGAGAATGGCTTAACTTTGTAAAATCTGTGGTGGCTATTCTGTGAAAATCACTGGTTTGTTAAAAGCAAGAGGATAAGAGACAAAAGAATGACCTGACAAGGTATCTTCGTGTGTCAGGTCTCTAAAATGAGGTCCTGTCTGACCATTCTCTGGGACTGGCAGATATTGATTTCTGTCTATCTGGCGGTGAAGACTTGAGTATCTTTGGCTTGGACATCGGACAATGGCATGGCTCGAATGTGGGTGGATGATACTGCACATCGCAGAAATTTCAGAAAATAAAAGTGTCTCGAAACTGATTGATGCTGCTTTCTCTTTCACTCCACAATGTCTAGAAAAGCATGACCAATGTCTAATAGTGAGTATTAAACCATATCCTGGCACTCCAGACAGTTAATTTCCTGGCATTTGAAAATCAGAAGTGAGGGATGAATGCGTTCGAAGGTAATTACTGAATTAGGCAAAAGTGTAATTAATTAGAAGCACACATTAGGATAATATTCAGGCTCTAGTCCTGGCTGGTACACTTTAAGACTGACCTTTCATCGCAATTTCTCCAGGATTTATACGCAGCCCGTTACACAGAGCTGATTAAAGGGTAACATATAGTGACTGTTGGTGGAGCTCAAGAATTACGGTGAGACTTGAGTACAGTGTTAATAGGGAACAACAGTATGTTGTGTATGCGTGTTTGTGTGTTGTGTGTACTGCACACGTCAAGAAATAGGTGGATGCATCATTAATAAGGGTCAGAAAAGGAGAGAGAATGAACATATCAGTTCACCCACGACAGTAAAAGAGAAAAAAAGATGGAAAGGGAGATAGTAATGGGAGGATTTCTAGCCTGAAAAGCACCACCGGATCTAATAAAATGTTTCCACCAGCAATCTCTTGGGACTTACAGTTCCCCCTATCTACATGTCAGTGAGGTAACTTATCTGAGGGGAAAGCAATTTACACAGGGATCAAATGCATGGCTGAAAGCATAAGTGAGGTTGTAAGCATTGGATTGCCGCTCTTCTGGAAGCCAAGGTAAGGAAATAGATGTGGAGGAAGATGCAAGTTTATATGCAGGTTAATGTGACAAGTGCAAAATATATTGGTAATGATGAGATAGTTAGATACAAAATGAGCTCTACTTCTGCAAAGAAATCAAACATTTAAATGCATTGCACATGGCAGAGCTCATTGTAGAGAGATGTGTTTAGTTTAGCTGTGGTTCAGGGAAATTTACTACAGTAAGTGATCAGAAGCCAATTTTTTAAATACAGTTTTAAGGTAAGAGCATTACATTGCACCTTAGCTCAAAGGAGCTCTGCTTGAGCTGATACAATTTGTGTGCCTCAACATATTCTATACACTTCCCAATATGTGCCAAGTGCATTGGCAGACTGAAGCACATTAAGCAATTCAAAAAAATGTCCACACTGAGTTAATGCTTCAAAAACATTTATTAAGCCCAGCGATGGCATTTTAACATTGGTGTCACCTGGAGTATCTGATGCATATGCGAAAAGAATATGTTAGAATATATTTGCTGCGCTTAAACAGAGAGCACTGATTCAGAATGGTTGCACGTTTTGCTGGAGCTGCCATTAGTGGCCAAAATGTTGTTAAAAATCCACTGTATATGGAGTGTAGCTGCTAGAGTGCCAGATATTTCCCTCAGGGGTTGGTAGAAACCAAAAACAGAGCTAAAGGAGAGCGAATATTCACCAGGTGGCCACAAATGCGACTCCAAATGAATGATAATGTTACACTGTTACTGCTAGAGCTCCAGTACACACAAAAAAAAGAGCAACTTACGCATTCAGGGTTGTGTCACTTCTCAGTCATTTATTCTCGTTTTTGGTCTGATCAGAAAAATATCTAGGTCTTAAGCGTTCCTCACTTTACCTGTCCACACTTTGGTGTTGGGTAAATAACGCCATGTATCAAAACTCGTTTGCTGCTTGTCGACCACTGTTACTAGAAACAGGACTGATGAGCCTGCTGAACCATACAGTAAATTTGCAAGCTAAAATGCTCCGTAGACCTGCAGAAATGGGTAATTGTCCGTGGGTTTGTCACTGCAACCAAGGCATTAATTCAGTGTTAATATAAAAAAAAAAAAAAAAAGCATTGATCAGTGGAGCTTTAAGTTACGGTATGATGGGACTAATTGTAGAGTGACTGTAGAGTGCCAGCAGGGTAACATTTAATGTAACAGACACATCCTGGAAGTCAATTAGTTCAGGAATTCAGCTCTGCGCCCTGTCCAGTGGACAATGTTAATGATTATAAAACCTTAGGGCCGAGTTGTACTTGGCTAGAGTACAGTAGGTACAGCAGTGCAATGTCAGATATACATGCAATGGCTGTATTCATTATATAAGCTTCACTTTTTCTTGCACGACCTCTCTGACACGGCTGCCTACAACCACAAAAATGCGTTTTTGGCCTGTTGTTTCGGTTGAGTTAGTTAAAAATCTGAAAACCTGTCTAACAATCGCTGTTCTGTAAAGATAAGAAAATGAACAGGCTTCCGAGATCTCAACACTAATGCAGGATGCATGAAAATGATGGCTATTGCTGTGAGAGTTTATCATTTCTTTTAATATGGTAAAAAAAGACCTTCACAGCAATCTTGTGGGTGCAGAAAAAAAAGCAAGTTTCTGGTTATAAAAGGACTCAGAGATTCCCACCAAAGCAATCTATTTCATGAGAAAGAGGGCAATGACCTAATATGAGCTTGTAATATCTATCAGAATGTGGAAAATAGGAGGCAGGGAGTCCAGCAGAGCAGAAATATTAAACACTCAACCAACACAGTATTTGGTAGTGTTTACACTGATAGTGGACTATAGAACCTCATCCCTGTTTGCATGGACCCGGTATTATCTGGGTCTGAGCCAAATGTTAAAGATATTTACGTATTCATCAAGTGTACAGTACACTATAAGGTGACTATACTGCATACTGCGATTGATTTCTCTTTGACAATCATGATTGTAGATCATTTCTGCCAGCTGCTGACATAATGGCAGGCATAAAGACAGGATCAATAAAATCTACATACTGTATTTTTTTTCCAAAAAGTGTGAGTTTCTTATTCCTGTGAGCAGCAAGCATGGACGTCACAGAAAGTGACGCATACATACCTGGCGGAGGTTGCGAGTCACTCGAACATCATGCCAGACGTTGTCATTAAACTTCCCGCTGGCAGGTTCCACCAGGGCCTCGAAAGCACCGGAGCCCAGGTTGATGACCAGCCACAGGGCTCCATTCCTCAGGGACAGGTTGACATAGTCCGCTGACTTCCCTGTGTGAAGCAGCAGGCCGTTCCTCTGCAGGGTACGGAAGGACAGCGTGATCTCATCCAAACTGCTCTGAATGGGTGTCTGGGACAGGTTGTAGCTGAAGAACTCATTGCCTTTGAAGGTGGCCACTGACTCCTCCTGCCCTGAGAGGGGAGGAGAAACATCTTAGATAATTCTTGCAGTCATCAGGCTTAAGATTGAGTGATCTGCTGCACAGTATATTCACTACTAGAGCTGGGCTTTAGTGACGTAAACGAGGCTAAAATGAGCAGAAAATTACCTGTATTGTTGATAGTGAAATATTTGTCAAATAATAATAACTTCAACAGACCATGTATGTATTTGTGGAGCTATTCACATATGCTACAAGATCACTATACATTGTGATGGACAAAAATACAACCAATGGGAGGCAAAATTCTGTATGTAGGCAAGAGCATGCTGAAGCATAAGACTGGTGATATTCTATATTTTTCTTTTTGTCAACAAAGTCAATGAAAAGGACCAAAACCAACTAATAACTGATCCTACTAAAGTAACAAGTATTTTCTGTGTAGTCAAAGCGTAATGTATCTTATTCCTTTGTCCCATAGACCTCCATAAAACCCAGTATTACACTGGGTTACATGTTCCTTCATCGCAATGAACATGGGGATTGTAGTTTACTTTGAGTTGATCCAACATACGCTGTCCTGGTGCTGTAAATACTAACTAGTACACCAAATCTGCAGCTGAAAATAGTTGCCAACAAATGCTATATTTATTCCTACTTGAGTCAAGTTTGCTAAAAGCAGCAGTGCCCAGCTGTTTGAAGAGATCATTTGGCCTTTTCCAAAATTGGAAATTTCAAGATTTCCTGGACTGATGGACTTAGAGTTGAGTGCCAAAAACGTGGAAAATGTCCTGAGATTAACTAACACTGTTCCGGCTTTGATGTTTTCATAAGATTTGTTAACAATAATTTTAAAAAAAAGTATACAATAATGCCAGCCTTATACTTTTTTCAAGACTTGCATTTTAAAAATAACAATATAAATATGTCAGGCTTCACTAAACATCTTATTTACCCCCACAATTCAAATCAATTTCAACTAAAGTATGGTAAATGTCCAGTAAAATCTGATGGCTCAAACAATTTCCCCACTTGTTCCAATAAAAGCAGTTTCCAGGTTTAGCCGGAGCAGAGGGAAGATGTCGTTTTTTTCCTTCTTCTTCATCGTTTCTTAGCATGAGCCCGATGGCAACATATGTTTTCACAGGCTGCACTAAGAACCCTATCAATCAAACATCTTTTCACATAATACAAAATCATTGTGTTTCTAATCACTGCACCCTACACAAGGTAAAGCTTTTTGACTTGTTTTAGACAGTTGTTGGAAATGTAAGATGAATTTCAAAGATAGATAGATAGATAGAAAGATAGATGAAAACACGTGGACAATACAAATACATTTGGTAAATATAAACTATTTAGGAGAAAGTTATACATCTTAAGACTGTGAGGTCATGCAACAACTCGAGTGGATAAAACCAGCAACCTGCTGAAAACTGAAACTGACACCGCAGTGACAAGTGGTCACACAACTATGCCTTAAATGCTTTATTGTGATTGTGCCAACCGGTCCTGTGGGAGTTGTATCTGCCCTATTGTATACTGAATGATAAAATAACAACTGTTCTTTATTCAGGTTCATAATTCACTAAGGCCTTGCACACACATAGAGTACATTAACACATTCTGACACCCACTCTTAATCCTCACAATATTGAAATCCACACTAAAATTCACACTTCCAGCACCGTAACTTTTGACATTTAACTATCATTTTACATTGAACTACATGAATAATGTTAACTATTGTATAACGCAGTTCTTGAACTCATGAGTGGGCTGTTTCAAGTCAGTATAGACACCCCTTCCTCTGCTTGTTTATATGATGCAGCCTCCGAGCTACTGAGCAAGTTGTTAGAGGGATAAGCTGTCTCCTAAGCCCAATGTTTGTTTGTACAGTAAATGTCGGCTTCTGAACTCAGGGGCCAATTTAAGCCAGCAGGATCAGTGGTCCCATTAGTCTCTATTGTTTGAGCATGTGTAGTTACACAACTTTTAGGCAGACAGTCACTTGCGAAGCTATTGTTCTTGAGCCTAAATGTGAAGATCAACATTTGACGGATGTTGTAGGAGAAACATAAACCTAAGCACAGTGCAGAGACAATACAGTGAAGGTAACATACAGTGGAAAAAATGCTTATGGGACACCAGAAGGCCTTATTATCATAACTCCAAAGGCACACTTATCATTTAACCTAATATCTTAAAACTTTACTCCATATAATAAGAGGATTTTCATCATAACCTGCGTACATCCTGTGGAATCATTCCCAGCTTCTTATAGTGAAGACGTCACTAACAGCTGACCCTGAAGTCCTCTTGAAGGCCTCTGAGGGATCACTGGAAGGTTTGAGAGGCTAGGAAGGCGGCAAGCCACATTTCTAATTCCCTGCGTACCTAGGGAGGTCGACCATTGACTACAGCAACAATGTTTACCAGCTTGTGAAAAAGTGGAATACTGACTGTGTTTGCTCTGACACCCGACATACTTTGGCACCAATTCCAAGGAAATGCAGTCAGAGACACTGGCTGCATTCAGTACAGCTAAAAGATGCTGCTGGAGCAGTTTAGCACTTTATGCATGCTGCAGCAGACTGTGGGGGCAGAGCCATCAACCTTCTACCTTGGCTGCAGCTACAGTGTAAGATCATTGCACTGAACCATCATGCAAATGGATGCCTGTATGTGCAGAGAAAGAAGGCTCAGCAGAATATGGCAGCACCAACAACTTGTCTCTGCCTTACATCATCCAGTCTTTAATCTCCTTGCACCCCATGGTCCCCTCTAAATTAACTATACAAATACTTGTGAGTCCTTATAGCAGGGTGCTGCTCATGGCCAATTCAATGACGTGTACATCTACAAAACATGGGGGGAGCTTAAGCTGCTTGGGTGTCACTTGAACACTGGACAAGTTAACTTTCAGATGGTTAAGAGCAGCTGCTGCTGCTGCTGCTATGGTCATGTTCAAAAAGGATTATCTGTAAAGGTACTGCCCAGAGCCATACATTAGCTGCTGTCACAGTGTGAGACACATCAAACACTGTGTCTTGACATGAGGTGGTAAGGCTCTATCTGCTCTCTACTTCCTAGTAGCCCACCTGTTTTAGTCTGTGTTAAGAGTGCCGTGCAGTAAACACACCACAAGAAAAATGCCAGCATGTGGATTGCTCATTAATATTAAGCTTTACAGCTGATTAATTTCAAAGTGGTCCAAAAAGCCCGGGGCACAGATGGCTGTTGCTGACTTTGTCTCCTGCTCAGGGGCGGGGAGTCAGTTGTCGGCCAGTTGCACCCAAACCTAAGTCAGGCAGTGTGTGCATGTGGATGGTGTGGCAGGAATTTTTCCCTTCTGCTCTGGAGGCAGGGATCATAAGCACTCTGGGTGGTCAATAAGCGACACCTGTGTCTGAATAATCTCCCCATTTACAGTGTATCTGTATGTGTCAGTGCACACAAGCAAAGGATTCTGAGACTGAAGCACAAGCAGCCACTTCTGACTTCCCTGAAGTCTGCAAGGAGCTTTTAATTCATTTATAGACTGGAGGACTCGTCCCAGAGAGGGACAACTATGTTACATATTTGATTTGAAATGATAATGATTTGTGGCCAAACAAATACAGATCAAACCAGAACACTCTCTCGAGTATCTCCTCGGGCTAAAAGAACATTGTCAAAGTTCATGACAAACATTTGTTATAACATTAAATGGTTGGATACAAGTTTGATGTCTCATGTATATGACATGAAGTCAGATGTACTTTGTCACTAAAACTATGCTATGAGTATTGCTTGGAGGGTTATTTCTTTAAATCTTCCATTCCACAATCAATTACTAACCTCTTATTATTATTGATGCATGAAATGGAGCAATTACATTTAGGCCTCATTTCACAACAAATCACATTGTGGTTGGCCTTTAGGACACACTTGCTGTATGACTTACTAAATATTTTATATAGCAGTTATTCTAATACAGTAATGTTAATCATTGCGCAGTTGAGGCAGTAGAAAGATACTGTGTATTCAACTGCATTGCTCTGTCAGCATTCCCATCAATTAAAGTAGGAGCTTAAATCGAACATTATCTTTTGGCCTTGGAGAGACTGATTACTTTTTCTGAACACGAACAAATTTGTCCCAAAGCGGGTAACCAAAGAATCGAGACCTTAATCTATAATGTCACAGTCATGTACAGCCTCAAGCTACACCATTTATAGTGGGTGAGAAAACTGGTGTAATCATTGGCTACTGTGAAGTATTTGCCTTTTCATCTACTGTAAATGACCCCAATATTAGTATTAATCAGTTCTACACCAGAAAATATACATGAGAACACCCAGGGTACTGCCACACACAGATTTTTTCATCTTCACAGATTTTTGTTCCATGAGAGTGCAAATAACATCATTAAGCAGTTTACATCCGCAGAGGATGTATAATGACATCTAGCTGAAAATAAAAACAGAATCTGCCTATGAATGAATTTAGATTCTGTGGACCTGTAAAGGAAACGAAAAAGAAAAAAAAAAAAAAGTCACTAACACAGGAGCTGTTACAACAATCACACGGATATGTAATTTCTAGAAAACCTTGTTAGATGTTTGTATTGTCAAAATTTATTCAAGAACATTTTTTATCTCAAGATAATGGTTTAAGTACCATCTCGATGATGAAGAAAAAAAGGAGGACTTATGCAGTGTAATGTACCGTCAGCGGGTCATCAAAACCAATTCTATGTGTTTGGAGACAATAACGATTGCCATGGAGACAGGACGGTGACTTTTATCTCAGTCCCCCAACATGTGGCAGAAAACACAAAACATAAATATAGTCGCTTTCATGTGGATCAGTGCCACACATATTATGCAGTCAAAATGTCCCTTTTTTTCCTGTAATATCCAAATGTTTTACCCACATTGCACTGGATGAATGTTTTTTAACTGCAGTACTTTAGCTTAACTGTAATTAATATAAGTTAAAATGAGACATGTTAGCTTTGTGTGCATTACTTGTTTTTTTCCTGAAGGACAGAACATCACAGCCGTGTCTATTCTGTTTACTGGCAAAACACTGTTATGTACAAATATCTCTTCCACCGGTAGTGTGAAATCACTCTTCTTGAATCTGTGCTCATATGGATATTGAACACATTAGCACCACTGCAATGGAGAAATCATTGGAAAGGAATGTCATTTACAACCCACTTATCAGCGATCATAAACAACCCAATGAGCACACATTTGAGAAATCAGCACTATCTAGTAACTATATAAAAAATTATGTCCAACAGCCTCAATAATACAAAACAAAATCTCCTGATGATATGTATGTGTATACTTCTGATTACTGTAACAGGAAAAGTCAATAAAGTGTTTTTTGAGCGGACGTGAGAGACATCTTTGTTCTTTATTGCTGACACCTGTTTATTGCCTTTGAACACACCATGAAACCACACCGAAGAGATGCTATGTGCATAGATGCATTACCTTGGCGAAAAACTGCAGAGGTCAAAGGTGATGTTCCAGTAGCTCAGTCAGTGGTCAGGACAAGGGTTTGACGGACAAAAATTGAGTGAGTAGTGAGCATAACATGACAGGAAGCAAAAACGAATAGGCAAGTATATGAGAAAAGAGGAGAGGAAATATTAGTGCAGCACAGTTAACTAAAATGATTTCAGGGGAAGGGAAATGTTGTGATCAGGTGGCTGGGAAGGAAAAGCAAACCAATAGACCCCATACCTTGGCGGTTTAACATCAGGTGCGCCAGACCTTGAGGGAAAGAACAGAAAAAAGGATACGAAAACAGGAAGTTCATAAAGAGGTTCGGGAGAACAAAAGCATTGTCACAATGTTGGACTGCAGTTTGTGACAGACATCCTGGGGTAGGTACGGATGTCAAAGTTGAAACTAAAATATAAAGGGGAAATCAAACCAAAAACAGACAAACATCTCAAGGGAGGAGAGGGAAGGCAAGGAAAGAAAAAAACATCTTGATTGGTGCAACCCTTATAGGTAGTTGCTCACACAGATGCTTTTTTCTAAATGGAACACATACTGTATGTTTACTTGATGCAGACAGTGTTTGAGATGTATCAGATATACGTAAAACCTGCTTTACCTCTAATGCTTAAAAAAAAGTTACACATGGTAACGGTAGTCCTACGATATCTGATCGTTAACGGTGCTCTATAGGCTGAGTTCCTCATCTCCACTTCTCGACTCACTGATATTTTTGCATGTACGTGCTCAGCCAATCCTTATGAGCCGATTTAAGCTTAAGTGCAGAAATGACACCATTCCTTATCCACTAAATCTTCAGCGACTATCACACTTTTTCAGAGAGGATTTACCACCTAATAGAGCTCAATAGGTTTAGGGGTGGAATGTAAGGGCAACGCCCCTGCTATACAATGACATAAAAACCATCAGGTCAGCCAGCAATGACCTTCCACACCTGACCCTTTAATGTTGGAAAAAAGCAGAAGGGAGCTGAGACATAATGCTGCACCGTGTTAAAGCCTCACTGACTATAAATCATTATACAGCGAGTCAGCCAAGAAAAAAACGCCACATCCCACCTCTATGTTCTGTCAAGTAGAACACAGAGGAGGCTGCTGTGCTGGACACAGGGGCTGCTGACTGCATTGGTCAACATAAACAGCACTTAATGGTGTAACCCTTTTAAACAGTAAGACAAACAGTAATACACCAAATTAACATGGCACATTATAGAGCTATAGTAAAACTACCATAAATCTATGGAGGTAAATTGAGAATACACTCATACCTCTCAATCACATGATATTGCTGAGCAGACAGGAGACAGACAGTGTATACAAGTCAAGCTGGTCTGCCTGCACACACTGTGGCAATCAAAGCCAAATTTGATTTAGTTGTGTGTTCGCCACCAGCCTAAGCCTGTCACACCTATGTTCTGTGCGAAGCACAGCCACAGATAAACACAGACAAACCTCACCTGCTCCTCTTGCCAAGAAGGAGATGGGAATTACACAATACAACACCTCTGCTGAGCACATGAGTCCCACTGTGCCAGCCAACACAAACAGCTCTCATTAGTGTATCAGCACTCTAAAATTCTCATAGAGCGAGTCCCTCTCCCACAGTTCAAGTCCCTGTTCAGTCATTAGCTAAAACCTTGAAGGGGCATATCGCTGTTGCAAAAATCTCCTCCAGATGTTCCTTTGAACAAGGCTGGTCAGGATGCAACTCTTGGTGTGGGATGGACATGATTACCCCTGGGACAATCCTAGACTGCCAACATGTAGGATTTTTGTTATAGTGTACCATTACAAAGCCATTGACTGAGCCTCTGCTTAGACAGGATTCACCCACAACCCTGTTGACACGGCGAACAAAGAACTGTTGTGTGTACCCCCACTGTGTCTATGCATTCCACACAACAAGCCAACTTATCTATATACAAGGCATAAATTATGCCACCTCCTCTTCCCCTCATCAACGCTCAGGTGATCTCAATCCTCCCTAGATTTACTAAGATCTGACTGCACTTGAGCTCAAGCATCATCTTCTTCCGAGATAGCAAGAGGGATGTCAGGTAACATCTCTTTCCATTTGTGTCTCTTCAGGAGGTTGGATGGGTGGGTTGCCCATTATCCAACGAATAACCAGACCCAGACCCAGACACAGAGCCAGAAGCCTTTGCTTTGTCAAGTGGAGAGTGCCCCATGTCCAACGCTTCACTCTGCTGATTTCTGTGTAGACGGAGAAAGAAGCTTTGACCCAAAGAATTGACAGCTGTGATGACTCCAGACACTTCTGATTTTCTTCAAGCACTGGGGCGAAGAGAACTGACCTGCATCCCTGACTAATGCTTCTCTGACTAATGGACACCGATGCTGGTGACCAAAACAGGTCAGGGCAGGCAGCACTTAGCAACTTTCTCAGCCAACAAAGTAATCTTTGACTTTGACTGTGCAGTCGAGGAAAAGTGGATGAGGAGTGGTGTCGTTGCTGCCCTTGAATTGGAGCAGTCATCCATTGAATGTGCTCATCCTACTTGGTGTAGCCTTATACTGTGGCTCAATCTATGGAAACGCAGGGGTACCTGTAGAATCCTATTAGAGAGGCAAGCCTGCATGAAAATAAATCACCTCTCCTGCCAGTAATCTACAAGTTTTCTATTTTTAAATAAGAGGCAACCACAACAGTATAAGACGAGTTTCAGGGCAAACAAAAAGTTATAACCAGGTGATAGAAGATCATTTTATGGAAATGTTTGCATGTTGCTTTTAGGATGCTTTTTGACTTGGCCTCATTATATAACAAGATTTCAGTATTTCTAGAAATAAATTAAAACACTCATTGTCCTACTCAATTACAATCTGTGAATTGGCTGATTTACTTTGTGGATGTGATGTTATTGATCATTTCATCATGCAACCCCATAGGGGATTGTGAACAGCAATCATCTATTAGTAATGTGTTTGCCTTCTCATCTACATCTGCTGACCTTGAGCAAATCTATAATAAATCCTAAATAAATAAATAAACACCAAACACTGCTGAGAACAACGCTTTGCGTTTTCAAACCGTCAGGCAGGTTGCACCTCTGGCCACATCTCGGTTAATGATGTTAGAGCTGGTTTGAAAACTGAATGATGGAGGTTTGAACCCATAGAGCGTTTTCTGTCCATTGTGATTCAGTGTGGGTTTACCCAGTAAAAGTTAGTGAGGGGAACGTATGACAGATACAATGAGTGCGATGATAATATTCTATAGTGCTGCCATGCTGTTATAAAGTAATTTAATTTTGCCGTAGCTGAAATACGTTTTGATTGTTAACTGTTTCGGAAAGGAAACCCATTAAGTATCAAAGTTTCCTCACGGTATGTTATTCACCTTTCAACCTCCTAGACTCCCTCTTGTTTTGTTTGACAGATTTTTTATCTTTTTTTTTTTTTTTTTAAATTTGTAACCTTCTACAATCATCTAAACTACATAGAAGGGTATGACATGTTTCTCGAATAAAATGGTGTAAAGAATTCATGTCAGTGTGGCTAAAAAGCAGAATAAATCTGCTATCTTAGTGGGTTTAATTAATAAATATAGGGAAAATACAAATGCAGATGTTGAAGGACCTCTCAGTCATTATTATGACATTAATTAGCGAGCATCTAAGAAGAAAGAGCCATTGCATGAGGATTAAGATTTGCCATATTTGCTTTTCCATGAAAAGTACTGTATTATGGAGCCTGTTGTAATGAGGGATTAGACCAAGGTCACTGCTGCTGAAAGATGCGAGCCCACCAGGACCAGCTTTCTTTCTGTCTTTCTTTCTTTCGAAGATTTCTATGCTTGCTTAGTCGTCCCTGTAGTTCTTAGTCTTACTGTGTCTTTACTGTGTGCTTACACATGAAATGATGAAAATGTGTTTGCACTTGGCATGTCTGTGTTGGGTAAGGTTTTCCTATACGTTTGAGAGATTTTTATGTTCTGTATCTGCCATGTGAGGTGGCTGTCCTTATCTCTCGTTCACAGACCTGTTTTTTTTTTTTTTTTTCTTTTTACGCACAAAACATCAGAGGAGGCTGCACTCTCGTGGCATTAGAGCATGCCCCACCAAGGCCTTTGTCCGCACAGATCGACGGGAGCCCACGTGCTGCATACTGTAGATGAACAACTTAGAAGACTCACCTGCTGTGCCAAAGGTTTTCTCTGCGTTAAAGCAGTTCCTCAGACAAATACAGATAATTCCTGCACCACTTAAAACCCACAGCCAAGCCCAAATATAGCATATGGGTTACCATCTTAGCCATCTCTGAAGGGGGGAGGTGATTTAGCTAATGCATACATTCGTCTATTTCCGTCAAATGCAAGGACAACAAAGACTTGCTGCCGAATAGCACATGGAATGGTTTGAAGGATGGCAAAAAAGGCATCTGGTGAGTGTGATTCTGCTGTTGTCATTGTTGTTTTCATGCATTCTGCATTGGGAATTGTCTCCATGTCAAGCTTTAATCCAATAAACATTCTGATGTGCTCTCTTTGCAGCATGTCATTTAATAATGCCTGCCTTTCTGCTGTGAGCAGAGCCACACCATCTTTGCGCATAATTAAGAATGATTAATGCTTGTTTTTGGAAATAGTGCAAGGATGAGACCTATTAACTGTTACTGAAGCATACAACCATATACCACAGTCACTAAGTCTTAGTTATGTGGTGTTTCAAATGCAGCATCTGTAGAATGTGTCCCAAAACACGCATCATCTAACAACACATTACATCTAATATTTTGTACACCAATATGTATGTGTTGTCATTAAATCCACTCTACACTTATGTACCTGTATTCAACTCAACAATGTTAAAAGACTATACATGAAGACAAAAACATTTTGCAATCTTCAGTCTATTTTGCTGTTTCACAGCAAATAAGTGTCCAAAGCAGGATTTTGGTGAGAGCAGGTGTGCATAGGTCTGTGCATTTTGAGTCAGTAACCGTGATTTATAATGTGCAGTGGTTCAGTGCACCTTGTGCTGGTCTCCTGAGCCTGTTGGCTGCCCTTTCACCACAACCAGCAGTCCTTACTGAGGAGATGGATGTCTCGCTCTGATGCCAGCTAAACAAATCTCCCTCCTCACTTTCAATCTTCATTTCACGTTTAGTGTGTGCACCTCATTGGAAAACCAGTCCTGTTTAATTGTGGTCAGTTAAAGTGTTGCCAATAACGAGAGAAATGTCTCTTTTGCTGCCAAAGGAGATTTGTTCCCCTTAAGAAAATAATTTCATATGCAAATATTATTACAATTTTATGAATGTCAAGGCCTCAGTATTCAGTTATTATACCAGAGGATTTATACCATCATGTTTGAGTTTAATCCACATACTGACCTTGAAGCATAAGACTTAGTAAATTTTAACAGTAAACAGTAGTTGACATGAGGAAAATATGCACTGAAGAGAGAAGAAAAAAACAGAAGTTATAAATAATAAAACAAAGTATCTCTGTACAGTCATTTTCTCTGTACACGAATGCTCCCCATACTCAGACACCCACATACTCTGCAGACCTCCCCAGTCACCTTGAGCACACTGATTATATATACACAATGAGCATTCAGCACATTACGCGCTTTTTCCTTAGTGACCTTGTGACCATTGATAGTATATCTCCTTTTAGCTTAATTTGTTGGATGTCAGAACTGCAGTCCAAACTGACAATAACAACCTGATAATAACCAAACACGCTCTCACACACGGAGGCTGTGGTAATAGCCTTCGCAAGTAAGAGCACCAGGGAAAACAAATTATGCTCATCATTGCGCTCATTATATAATGCATTGTCTTACCTTCTACTTCTTTCTGGACAGCTGCAGGAGAATAAAGAAAACCAAAGATATTTAATGTTCACAGAAGGATTAGTATCAATCCACCACAAACCCACATCAAAACTAACATAGATGATGTTTTGTTTAAGCTTTCTGCTGCTTTCAATGACACTGTTATCTGACTGACACGTGTTATCTACAGTCTGGTCATGAGTATAGTTTCAGAATTAATATAACTGACAAAAATATTGGCTTTGGATCCCATAAATAGTCTATCTGTGATGTATAATCACAGACAGAGTCACAGTGCAGTGTGAATGTGACGTCTTTCAACAGTTTGTTAGTGAATAGCCTTTTACTAGTCAGACATTTGGCAAAACAATCAGGTATTGTGATGTTTAAAATCTACATTCAATATTCACTCCAGTATGTACTTGTAAAAAAAAATAAATAAAAATGCAGGTTGTCATTAATGTATCATTGGCTAACATAGTGGTATACAGATCAATAAGCTGTTAAAATGAATGCAATAAAAAGAACTTATGGCTTGCAGCTTGTGAGTCCACTGTTTAAATGAAGGAACCCCTGTCAGGATTCTGCTTCATCTTTCCAGCCAGGAAGGTCCCCACCCATGACCCCTGACCTCAAGGAAGAGGGCTGCGGAGCTTCATAGCCGAACATGACTGACTAACATTTACTGTATAAAAAGGAAAACATGAGCTCACTTTAAATTGCTAAATCCTATCCTTACTGTTTCTTTGACTTACCAAAATAAGAAAAATGACATCCATTTCGTAGCCTGTTAAATGTCCCTGTGTTGAAAACATGCAAACAGCTGTCACATTAGGAAGCTGTTATCCTCTTATGACTTGTGAAGATAATTAGAGATCTGGACTCACACACAGAAGCAGCTTTTAACTACTGCTGTAGTATACTTTTGCCTGGACAGCTTTTACATGGGCATTATTCATTATTCTGTGAAGCTCAGTGAAGATGTAGACATGGGACATTGATAACATATTTCAACCATTTACTATAAGCCAAACAATTTCAGTAGCCAAAGAACTATGCCATTTCAAAAGAAGCTGTTTCATAAGGAAATCATGTAAAACTGCACAGTTGTCACGTCCCTCCCTGATTTAGGTTAAGTTTTCTGTTGCTTGTCATTTTTGGTTTTCACTCCCTGTTTTATTTTGGTGTGTGTTTCACCTCTCCTCTCGATCCAGATTTCCACTTTCTGCCATCATGTGTATCCCGCTCATGTGGTTGTCGACCCTGCCCCCGAATGTGCTGCACCTCTGTCTCAATGTCTTACCCTCCTAGTGTATTTAGTCTGCGTGCTCCCTGTGTCCTGTGCCAGTTCGTCTTTGTTCTTCGTATTAAACGTTCCAGCATTGACCAGTTTAGTTTTTTAACCAAGAGTTTAGCCTTAGCCCATTGGATTTGTCTGCCTGTTCTGATTGATCACCCGCATATTGACCTTGCCTGAATTAAAGACCCTGCCTCTGATTGTTTGTCTCTGAGTCGTGCATTGTGAGTCCTAATCCTGTGATTCTGTCAACAGACAACTATAGGAAATTGTATATCACAATGTTATGCCTCCATCACATTAAATATGTATTTTCTTATTGTCCAGTAGTGATTAAGTGCTTCCATTTCATGTGATCATTTGCCACTTTTATAGAAAGCAAAATATTTCACTGTTAAAATAAAGTGTCTGTCCCAAATTCATACAGAAAAAAAAAAAAAATCTAAACAACCAAAAAATTGGAACACTAATGCTAAAAATACAAATTGTAACAAACAGATTGACGATATTTTTCTTACCTTCATGGCAGTACCTTCCCCTGAAGCTGGTATTGATACAGTCGCAGAGGACCTCTCCTTGGCTGACGGAGCACAGGCCTTTGTTGCTGCAGGGAGAGTGTGCGGCACATATGTACTCCAAATCACTATGAACAGCTTGACCATCCAAAAGCACCGGTAGCGCCTCCCCAAGTTTCAAATTGGCTATAAGGCCTTGGAATGGCGGCTCATATTTGACGGTACTGGACGTCAGGGCAGAGAGGCGCACGTCAGGTGAGATCCCGCCCACATAGAGGTCACTGGCCACTACCATTTCTTTTCTCTTGGACTTCACCTCAGCCACTTTCTCCTCGTTGTCCACCACCAGCCTGGTCTCTTTGTAATTACGAGAAAGAAGGATTCTGTGCCAGCGCTGGTCGTTGATGCGCGTCTCTGTGTGCAGGGAGGCTGGTTCAGCACAATGGATGGTGAAGCGCATCTGGAGCCTCCCATCTGCAATTAGAAGCTCCAGGAAGTCGCAGTTCCCTCCATCATCCAGATAGAGCACTAGCGCTTTGCTGCTGTTAGTTTTCAGGATAAAGCTGAGCTCACCTGTTGTCTTGGCATCCCACTGGCCGTAGCGTGTCCACTGACCAGGAACCCCCTCATACTCCAAAGCTATTCCCGTTAGCACCAACCCAGCTAACAACAGTAACCAGGGAGCCTTGGCTTCACACCTGCCCATGATGATTACTATCTACAGCTACCGGCTCCCTTGTGGTCTCTAATTCATATGTATCCAACACAGCTGTGAGGATGTAAACGTTATCTAGAGTCTATATGTGTTTTGTTATCACCCTAGAATTTGCAGAACTATCACTGCAACTCCCACATGCAGTAAAAGAGTTTCTTTAGCCTTGAATGACTATCCTGATTCTTTTTGCCATCTCTCCATGCGTGACACGTGACAGAGCGAACAAATGAGGCACATTGCAGAATACTTTGCATCTACTTTGGATCAGCTGAGAAAGAGAACAAACAACACAAGTGATCCACAATACTGCGTGCTTCCTCGTCTTCGCCATCCAGTGTCTTGGCCTCCATCCAGTACTGTTCCTGTCAGTTCTCCATGGGTTAGCTAGGCACGCAGCCTAGGTACAGCCTCCATTCTCCTCAGCCTCTCAGCATCCTAAGACATAAAAGGAGAACATGTAATGAATAGCTGGAAAGAGTCCTAACAATCTATTGTACAAAAAAGGTAAATAATCTACAGTCATTATGAATAGCACAGCATATTAACTACAAAGTCTACCAAATCATTAAAATTTGTAGAGGTAAACATGGAGATGAGAGCGATAGAGAGGCTTAATTGTTATTAACAATTTAGCATTCAACAGTGGTTCACATTTTTATATGCCATTTCCACACTTCCAACAACTTGTTGTTGGCTTCTGGTTATCAGAAAGATCATGACTACAGTCTAGAGATTCCAGCAACAGGCCCTCAACACGACGCTTTGGCCAAGTGACATCTCAATCCTGGCGCCCCGCCTCCAGCCTTAACGGTCAAGCAGAAAGGGAAACAGAGGGTCTCACTAGCTTGCTGAGACCTGTGCTGATTTCCAAAAAGGCTGGTGGGAAAAGTCTGTTTCATAAGCACCCCCACAGATGTTTTGGTGCAATGCATGGCCTCACTAACTTCAGTGATGTTGAGCCCCTTAAGCCGCCTGCGCTCAAGCTAAGACGTTACAGCTAAACAACACATGCAGACCAGAGGCTGGGAAGGATGCAAAGGAAGAGGTCTGTCTTAAAAACCAACAAACAAACAAAAAAAAAAATCAATATTTTTTGATAACAAAAGAGGGTATGCCTCCCAGGCCTAAGGACACAAACAAAGTTGGGCATAAGTCTTTGGCTGAAGTGGGAACCTGCCCTGGCTCATTACTACCATCCAGGCTAAAAGCCACAACTGGTGTCCAATCATCCTGCGCCTAGGGAGACTACACATATTCTAAGAGACGAAATTTGTATTTAAAGAATGAGAGTAGTGTTTATTTGTCTTTTCATTATTAACAACAATTTCCCTACCGAGAACAAAGCCAATAATGAATATATCCTACAGACAAGTATTGTACGTGTAGTCACAGATTTAGCTTATGCCTCTGTGCCAAAGAACTCACTGCTGTACAAAACCTATTAAAAACACATAAAAGAGCAATACCGTTGTGTGATCCAATTAAGTGATTAAAACCAAAATCAGATAATACAATCTATTACAACCAGTTTGCACAACAGAGTGGAACAACACTGAAAACTCCAAGGATGTCTACTGTATGTAATGATGCAAAACCTCATACATCTGATCAAACTCAATATACGTTTGATTTAGAGAGAAAGTTCTACAGTGACTGTTGAACTGTCTTCTCTTCACATTCCCAAATTGTTCCAAAGTCACACTGTCTCCTCAGAAAGAAAAAGGCATACAGATACTGCAGCAGTTCATATACAAGGTGTTGATACATTCACATTCAATCGATTAGTCTACAATAAGTACTGACTACAGGGAGAAAATTGTCAAGTTAAACCTGTGGGGTTTGTCATAAACCACAAAAATAGCTAATTTGTCTGAAAGCAAGAAATAATGAGAAAGAACTCTCATTTATAGACGTTTCTCAACTAGGAGCAGAAACATTTCATGCAAGTGTGGCCCAATTTCTTCTCTGCCACAGAGAGAAATATAATGTGTGTTTGAGTCTGCAGGGAATTACAGCCTCTATTGGGTCTCTTGCTGATGAGGGAGTGCCACAGTTGGGTTTATTCGCTAAAGGTAGACGTCACAACAAAGACTGCATCACAGCAAATTCACAGCTCTCATCACAATTTCTCCCCAAAGTATCAGAAGACTCCAGGCTCGGAGAAAACCCTTCTGATAGACGGGTTTATCATGGTAATAGCTGTATCCTGGAAGGTCATAAAAACTGACATCCTCCTCTCAGGATGAATTGCAATTTGCCTGGGTCAGGCATGGTGTGTGAAATACTTCCTAGAGCCTGTTGCAGCTGTATATCTGTGGTCAACTTCTGCTGGTTTTGATTTAGAAAAACAACACATTAGCATTTTTGCACATAAAAAGATAAGGAGGCATGTGGTGCTTTCAGCTTCATGGTCTTGCCCCATGATAATTATTTTTCGGCAGCTCTCATTTACATTGATTAAGAACAACTTGTGCTTAAATATGCCATTCAAAGTTATATAAATGTACCATGATCCGGAAGTAGTAGGAAACGGGGCCCATTTCAAACTGTGAAATATTCTAAAAGAAAGATTACTTTAAACGATGGCATAAATAAGCTTTCCTTACTTAAAACAATGGATATAAACAACCATGAGCCATGCTGACAATAACTCCAATGAAAGTGTTTTGTTTGAATCTTCTATATCCCTCTGTATCTGGACCTTTGACACCCTCCATTTTTCCTTTAGCGATCACTCACTCCCTTTGCTCACATCAATTTCACTAACGCTCAAAATATAACACACAGGGCAGATGAAACATACAAAGGCCTATTTCTCCGTGGGGCTTTGTGATGCTAGTCTGGCAATATCATTTCTCTGCACCTGCAAAAAACTTTTAAGCTGATTCATCACATCTTAAGTCTTATCATGGGATTTTTGTAACGAAATGTCAAAAAAAAAAAAAGAAAAAAATTGCACTGTCTTCAAGATTTTTGATGTTTTCTGGCTTTAACAGGATTGTTAAAAGTTGTTTATCCAACAATGGTATAGCCCTGACCCTACAAAAGGTAATGACAATCCAATGAAATATATGGCACAGAACCTAAACCAGGGCCCAATGTCAACTGCTCCCCTTTCCACATAGGACCCACTATTGATCACACAATAATAATAAATCAACTTGTAAATAAAGTGTTCACAGTTAAGCTTGTAAAACGTAACATTGCCTCCTCTACATTTAATGGATTTTCTCACTGGGCAACAACAGGCCAATTTCCCATCATGATCTGGTGCAGGGACACCAGGGGTGGCCAATTAATCTCATTTCAGTGAGGACTGGTGCCAACTCCGATAGGCCACCCAAATACACACTTCTGTGCATCCTCCAACAGTGAAAAAGACTGATACCTAGAATTAGAATTCAAACTGCTCTGTTGGTCTTCAGTCTGCAAAATACAGTGGCTTTTTCATCTGCTCCATAATTTACTAATAATTCTGACCTGTTTTTGTTCTGCGACTATAATACACATCTTTGTAACGGTTATCCCTACAGCAAACAACAAAGAAACATAATAATACCAAAAAATGGCACAAAGACAGTAGTTCACCTATTATAGCAATCTGTGGGCCTATATGGATTTGAATTGAATGACACCCTATACAATTGATCCAATTACCATTGTAGCTGTAGTGCTATGGACACTGCTGCACCATAGTGTATTTTTCATACCATCATGTATTATTATATCACAGCCAGCTGCATTGTATATACTTTATACTAGCCAAGGTACTGGTGATCTTTACATCATATACAAGAACTGTGATATTTTATTTAATGTAAAATGACATTCACAATGGTAATTCTGAAGATACCATCCCCATATGATCACAGGAGTGTTTTATGTATTCCATGTTCGTGCATACAATACAGTAGAGAGGGTCGTTGGACAGATTCTTCTTAGAGCAAAGCCTACAATGCTAGTGCTACTTATATGCTAGGTAATCACGCTTCAGGGGCACAAACTTAATGACGAAACAGATAGGCGCTGATCAGATATGTTAATCTGTAAATGACGTGTCAGGTTGTATTGACCACACGTGATTCGGCCAAGCACACCACTTCACTCAGCCTTTGTTTGTTACAGAGTTACGTCTATGCAACTTTAAATATTTTTCAAAATGGTAATGTGGAAGTTGTAAATATTACAGTAAGCCCCATGAATTAATATTAAACGACCCTGTTGTGTGATCCATCCACACTATATAGCTGGGGAACTGACTAGGATGACTGAAGAGAGACTGCTCTTCTACAAGGAACAGTGGTTCCTTGCAAGTGCTGTTCCCAAAGGGAAGCAGAGCACATACAGTCAAATATGTGGAACTTTTAGGACTGACCACTGAAAAATTGAGATTGGAGGGCTCTCCACATAATACAATTTCATACAACTTTCTTTGCTCAATCAATATATTGTCCTCAGCGGAACGTCTTCAGGATCTTTCTGTTTGGAGTAGCATTACAGCGGTGAAGAGGTTCTGCAAGGAGGAGATTCTGCTGCTAAAAGTAAACCTGCTGCACCGTGGAGGGGACAGAGGGGCAGGCAGATGGGCTGGAGATTCAACAGTTACTGATTGTGCATGTGCAGATATCACACAGACTCAGCGCCGCAGGGAATGGGACTGAACAGTTTTTGTCTGAATCCGTGGCCGATGCCGAACAACAGGGCTCGTTGTGTGATACTCCACAGCGTTTCAGCGATCACAGTGGTGATCTTAAAGCGTTCCTCTGAAGAATCAATTGGTTTAACAGGAGAAAGAGTACAACAGGAGGTGGGCTTTGAGTGAAACAACAAACTCACTTAACTGCCACTTTTGCCTAACAAATCTGACAATTGCAACTGTATGCGCTTTTTTTTTTTTTTGGGTCATAACCAGACGTTATTGTATGTATTTCATGTTTTTACTGTTTAAAATGTCTGTGTATGTTTGATTTAACCATACATGAGGTCACTGTTTTGAAAAGGCAAACAGGCATGTGACAGCATGCTGTCTGAGTGTGTTTGCCTCTATTGCATGCATCAGCTTCTGTTTAATGTTTTAATGAACTGCAAGCGTTCTCCTTCCTGTCCACATTTTACCCAAGCAGGTTCTAGGGTTGCAATGCGGAGGAATGCAGCATTTGTTCCTAATGCACCACATGGTTATCGTTCTCCAGCTGTTTAGCTCTATTCTTTTCACTCATCAGGTTTCCTATTAGAGGACTCGCAGAGGTTGAACACCCCGTCATTCTCTTAATGGAGCCTGCAAGACAATAAAAGCGATTCCAGTAGACCTATAGGAGCGAATGTAAGAAAAACCATACTCAATATGCACGCCCAATCTACTAGCACATGGGTCTGTCACGGGTCTGTGCATTGAGTAAAAGTTGTGCTGCAAGTAATGACTTCTCACCACACCTCTGTAATCTTTTACCCCCTCAACCTTAAGTCTTACAGTCTGAGTGATGCTGAAAGCAAAGTAGGGCATGTCTAGGGATATTACGTGAGATACAAATATCTAATGAATTATCTATAACATTTTGGCAAAGCATTTGTGTGTGCATACCCTTCACTATGACTGTGCCAAAGCCGTTCTATGAAAAGTAGAATGCTGGAGAAATAACCTCGATTCTCAGATGGGGTGAGACACAACTCTTGAGTAACTCTCATGCTCGCTTTTCTTATAGAACTACAGTACATCAGCTGTTCCAACAGGTCTGCTGAGATTTTATAATAAGCTTTCTACTGAAGCAAAGGAATCCCAGCTCTGTTCTTGTTGTGCATGATCTAATCTTTGCCCTAAGGTTTCCATTATGAACATACTTTAGTTTTCCCAAAACTAGACTAAGCAACAAATAAAACAACTGAGTAATGTTTGAGGGTACATTTTATGTACTATCATATTAACTGAGCTAAATTTGTAGAATTAGTCAATAAACTAGTCGTACTTGAAAGTTTATGCACAACCATTAAAAACAATGAGCTGCAGTAGTTGGTTGGTTTTTTTTTTTCTGTTGGGAAAAGGTATCCCGTGTAAAAAAAACATTGCTTAGTGCATGGAACCTTGCTGTTGGGTTATTTTTTGGTTTAGTTCAACAAAGTGTGAGTGTGACACACAGCCTATCAATGAACTTGCAAAAGTCTCCATTATATCTAAATATATACTTGGTTGAATGCTATACCGACTGTAGGGGCAAATATCCAGTGATATTAAATTAATCAATGTTTGGAGAAATATTTGCAGTCAAATTATTCTGTCTCTTCGAGGCCTCTCAAGTTCACAGCCCTTTGAATGATTTAAATTAAGATACAGAGCACAAGTATCTTCTGAATGAGACATCACAGACAAATGGAGCAGTCTGTTGTAAAGCATTTCATGTCAAACAAGAAAAGAGATGCAAGAATTATTACTATTAATCACAGACAGAAACAATGACTGCAATAATAATTAAGCAATTTGAAAATTAAATCTAATTTGGCCTGTTGCAGAACAAAGCCTGGCTTGACCTATATACAGTGGGTCATTTTCTTTGATGCAAACTTTGGATTAGAGATGAAAGACTTTATACACAATGGTTGCCGCCTTGGAACAGGTCAAGATTTTGCTAATTATAAGTTTTTTGCTTCTCCATCATTTTTTTTAGCATTAGTTTTCATTAACGCTAGAGTTGATGAGAGACAAAAGAAATGTTATGCTTTGTTTGCTGTCTCATAATGAATCATTTATGCATCTGCATGTTTTAGTAATTACAGAGTGTAACTGGGAATTGATTCCCTCAAATGAATCTGAGACACACAAACATACATTTTTTTTTTTTTTTTTTTAAGAGGACAAAGTGTAGGGACATGTATAATTCAGAGTTTGCTGATAACTGATAGTAGACAGGTTAGCGATTACTTCTGGTAACAAAACGTTAACCTGCCTCCAACTCCGCAGTTGTTAATTCATTTACTTTTTCATATTTAATCAGGGTTAACCAGGAAGCAACATATAGATAAAACTTGTTCTCCCAACAGGGGAAAAATAGTTGGTTAGCCATTATCCTTAATGGACAGACATGAAGTACAAAGACATGTAGTTAGTCATGAATCTTTAAAAAACCAGACCGTAATGTTCGTTTTCGTGAATGTAGTTGAGTAACTCTGTAATCACTTGGGTGTCTTCAGGTTGTTCCCCTCCAGAGAGACAACAGGAGACAGTCGGGGTCAGCACACCATGAACTACTGATGCATAGCAGACAAAGAGAATGACCAGGAGATTTTCAATGCTCCACCAAGTCCACTGCATGTCAGCATTTTGGCTTCCAAAAGAAAAACTGTCCGTTTTATTAAGGATTTGCATAGCTCAGGCTTTCCAAGAATGCTAATAATTTTCCCACCCACCTCTCAAAGTGACGGTATTATTTTTCATCATGTTTGATTGCACGTGTTTTACATCTTATGAAACTACAATTTAAGTAATGAAGGTACAACTTAGATAGATAGATACATAGATAGATAGATAGATAGATAGATAGATAGATAGATAGATAGATAGATAGATAGATAGATAGATAGATAGATAGATAGATAGATAGATAGATAGATAGATAGATAGATAGATAGATAGAGCCCTATACGCCTACTTTTTCATTCTTCTCCACCTTATTGTTGCTCTGCATAATCACTCATCACTCCATGTCTACACAACCAGCAGGAGTTTGCATATGACACAATGATATGGATAAGAAGAAATATAGTGGCCTGAGGTGACTTAAAATAATCTTTGAAGGAGCTGCAATGATAACTCAATTAATCAATTAGTGGACTGATAGAAAATTAATTTAGCAACTATTTAGGTGATCTATTAAGTCATTTTTTAGGCATGTCGTTGTCTTATATGATAGTAAACTGAATCTTTTTTCTTTTTGACCGGGTGAAACACGTGATTTGAAGACATCCCCCTTTCCTTTTAAGAGACAGAGATGGTTATTTTTCAGAGTTCTCTGGAATTTTATAGACTAAATGAGAAAATACTCAGTCGATTGACTGATGATCATAGCAATAATTAACTCAATACTACCTTCAGTACGTCTTTAGAGATTTCAAACTGCTTTCACAAATTTATGAGGATACAAAATAAGTGTGCATGTGCAATGAAAAACACTTACAATATAAATGTAAGAATATAATACATTTTTGGGAACAATAATGAATCTCTTTAACATATATAAGCTCAAGGGGGTTCTGGTCAGTTGAAAAAAGTTAAAGCATGAATCTGCTGCATTGAAAGTACAGCATATAAATAGGATATGCATGCAAATATAAGCAAGCAAAAGGCAGCAGGGGGTTGTCACTCATGCGCTGATACTGCCTGGGGACCTAGAGCACAGTTACAAGGACAGCACCCGCCCTCCACCCTGCAGCACGCAGGACGAAGCCACAGAAGGCTGCTCAGCTGTGTGGGATCACTCTAACAAGCTGCTACCTCAGTCTGGCCCAGCTGAAGCTTCTTACACTGTTTACTAGGCGCCTATAAAAGCGGCCTCAGTGAGCTGTTGTTGCTGGGTTTTGGGTTGGAATAAATTCTGTCTGTGTTCGCCATGCCAGCAATTCCTCTGTGAATCTGTACCAGTCTGGAAGACCAGTTTTCTTGAACGTAAGACTGGCATTGAAGACATTCAACCTCTTATTTATCCAAAAAAATATAGCCTGTAAGGGATGCAAAAGTAAAAAAAAAACACCAGAATTACAGCTGAAGTTATGTTATCAAAAAACTGGGCTGAAATCTCTATCTGTAGTATTGAGATCAATATGCATCAAAATATGACAGAAATATGCAAGATATATATAAAATGCAATGTACTGCATTTCACTGTTTCTTTGGCATCACATCAGGCAAATCTCTTCACACATTATTGGTAGTTTTTTTTTATTTTTTTTATAATGTCTTCTTGTATCTAATGTGTCATAATATCTTCTTTGCACATGTGTAAGGAGATGTGATTCGTTTTGTGTTAATTAAATCTAGCATCTAGTCTCATCCACACAATACCCACTGAATTCATTTGACTGATCTGTCCGTTACAGTATTACAAGCTGTGTCCCATCTCCTCAGTCATAACATATCCACGAGGCCGTCTCATTCTGAAGATTCCTACAAATCGAGCCAAAGACTGTGGCTTTTTTACTGAATTTGGAGGACATCCGGCACAAGCCACGCTGCACATAATTTTGTTGAACTATTTTCCTTGTGTGATACTAAAAAACAGGCTTGTACTGAAAGGGGGTCTAAGGAGGGAGAAGTCATGAAGCTGTGGGGATAGGGACTGTTGTGTAGAAAAACGAGCTGTCAATTTAAGGTCAGTTGAAAGTAATTTGCAATATGTGTTTACAAAAGTCAGTCCAGGTTATTTGTGGTTTGTGCTGAGCAGTAATTTGACAAGGGTGTTGTTTGCTGACCCATTTCTTTCCTTTTCTTCTCTCTCACATTTACACGTTCGGAGATCTGTAGAGAAGTCCACATCTTTTTACTGTAAAAGTCAGCTGTCTGAAAGTATTTGTATGATCATTTGGCGCTTTGTTTGAAGCGCAGCTTGAATCCTAAACATTTTAGAAAGTGTGTGTTTTAAGGCTGAAGGAGAAGAGCGTGATAATACCAAATTGCAATTAAATATAATATGAGATGACAATAATTTGTGGCAGTGTTAGATAACAGCATCCACCACGTTATGTGAAGGACTCCATTCTGTCACTTTTATTTTAGTCTGGGTTTGTAGTATACAATAAAAATAATATATACAATAAGACTTGTCTATCGTTTTTCCCTCTTTCACCTTCCTAAGTTAGAGGACATTGTTTGCGTTGTCTTCCTATGATGGTGGACAGGAGGTGGCTAGCTGTTTTCCCTCGCTTTCAGTCCTTATGCTAAGCTAACAAATTGTAGCTTCATATTTCATGAACACATTATAGTCGTATCAATTGTCTCACCAAATTATCACCCAGAGAGCTAATAAGCAATAAGCATATTTAGACATGTATTTGATGGTCACATGCTCAAGGGGGGCTCATTTCCCAAAACATCAGTTTTTAATTTTGAGCTGTGATGATAGTTTTCCTCCCAACAGCTCACACATGAAACACAACGGTGATGCTTTTTCTCTTCACACGTGTCACCTCGCCTGTTGTCTCCTAGCTTCCGTTGTATGCTGTCAATTCACTTAGTAAACACTCTACCCGCCGTTCCCCCGACATGTAGCAAAGCATGATTATTTGGCAGAAGCCGTAATTGGAACATACTGATGCCGTTTCATGCTTCCTGTGGGCATCTGTGTTGTAGTTCCAGGCTCTCAGTGCACGCAGTGAGGATCCATCTTTTCCACAGTGCATGACAGTGTCCTAACTTCAAATGTGTGTCATGTTGCAAACAACATTCTCTCTTCTTCTCTTCTGCTTTATGAATCTTACATTTGATTCCTTCTTCTTCTTCTTCAGTCCTCAGTCTTTTTTTGGAGGCAACTTCATTGGAATAACTCAATCTTTTATGATGGGTATGCACTCATCTATACTGGCTGAAGTGAGACTTGAAACTTTACTCATAGATGACATTTACTATTTATTTTTTTTTGCTGAGAACGTTTCTTCTTTGGTGTGTAGGGTGAAGGAGCTGGCTTAGTTGCTGTTCCATCTGAGATGATGGATTTGTCATTTTGTGTGTTACTCTTCAGTGGTGTCAGTATTACAGTTTGAGTTTTTGCAGCTGGCCATAGAAAAGAGAATAAAACATTTGATAGATTTCCATCGGTCATTTACTTAACACTGAAATACCTCGTTGCCCCAGACTGTTACTTTGAAAGGGTGATTCTTCTCAACTAGGGCAGCACAATTAATCGAAATATGATCAAAATATCTACATTTTATATGATATCACAACACACACACAAAATCATAATTTTTTGTATATTTTCAGTGAACATAAAATGCAAAAATTACCATTCTGACAATATCTGCCAAAATAATCTCAATATGATATTTTAGTTGCATATCGTGCAGCCCCATTATCAAACCTACAACAATGTATTTAATTTGCTTTGCTCTGCATGCAAATATCAGTAGAAGAATTGGGGCTGGGTTGTTGACTTTTTCTTTATCCTCTGATTATTTTGGACTAAAGTGGTTGGGGAATATTGTTGTCACCAGGGCAAGAAAGGATTGGACAGTAGCTGACACGCTGATTGGTGTGAGAGCGCACAACACATATATTATTATAATGTTGATAATATTTTCAGATATTGAGAATTTTAAATCTTTTGATATTGAACCTCAAAACTGTTGAGTATTTAAAGTTGGCAGACACCCTTTCATTTTATGGGGTATTTTATTGACGGAAAGCTCTTGTGTAGCTGCTTGTGTTAAGACAACATTTACAGGGAAAGTCAGACATTTTGATTTTGTCTTGCTGGGATTTAGAGGAGAAGACTCTCAGGTCTGTACGGTAAATCAGAAGTTACAGTCTGTAGCTGGCTAACTTAGAATACAGACTGAAAACATGAGGAAATTGTCTTGTCAGTACCTGGAGTATCCACTGGTTGCCAGACAACTAGTTAGGACCAACCAACACTCAGAATACTCAATCAAAAAGATAGATTTCTTTGTAGAAAAAATTGTGGCATAGTAATGATATATATATATATATATATATATATATATATATATATATATATATATCATTACTTATATTATATATATATCATTACTATGCCACAATTTTTTTGTGGGCATACATACATATATATATATATATATATATATATATATATATCCAGCTATAAATGTTTGCTTATAGTTGCCATTTTTTTCTGCATATTATTTTCACAGATGTTTTGCATTTGTTGTGGGCTTCTTGTTTCAGCTGCACGCTTAAAAGATATAATCAACGTCCTCATCAACATCTGCATCAGCAGAATCATGACCCGTGCCATCAGGCATATTCGCAGTCTTCATCATCACCATAGCCATCATTATCCTCATCCTCCTCAGCCACTTGCCCCCTTCTTGACCGTTCACTTATATCTCTCTGTCAACTGCTATCCTGATGATTTATATGTTGCATAATTTACAAGAGCGATGTATAACCCTTCCAACATCTGTAGTGCTGAAAATGAGATGTTTGTACCTGCACTCTCTTTACAGTGTACTTTTTTTTTTATCAGCGACATGAAAGTAGCCGTTTGGAAATATTGTTTTTAATTGTACATTTTCAATAATCGCACATAGCACTAAACTGCTTTTTTGTAACATTAGTGTTGATGGTCATGCTGTGTGCGCGTGTGTGTGTGTGTGTATGTGTGTGCGCCTATTATTTTTCTTCATAAACTGCCAATTTGTCTTGCTAGGAGAGCTGTTACAGATACAGGCACACAAAGAAAAACTGTGTTCTTACTGCAACCGTACATTTAAGTGTGATAAATATGAGCAGATATGGTGCTCTGGCGTGAACTACACTCAGGCTGAACCTGAACAACCAATTTAAAGTGTCTGTCTACTTGCTAAAACAATATAGTGCATATCAACAGAACAGGAGCTTCCATTTTCTCAGTGGAACAGGGGGCTGTAACAGCTGACATTTTCACAAACCAGCAAGCCAGGTAATTAGGTAGCTAACTACGTAATACTAGCTACAAGCATAAACATGGTGCTGTGCACAGTACCCTCATTAAGTAAATGTAAATGTACTGTAGGCGTAAGAAAGGATGAAATGCATGCACATCTGCTTGCTATATAGCTATAAGTGTAATACCATTTGAAATGCTTTCCTCAGAGATGCAATTTGGTTGTGTTCCCACAGCAAAAAAAATAAGAAATTAATTAATTAAATGAGAAGACAGCAGGCAACATCCAACTCATATATCTCCACACTGCAAAAAGAACCTGCTATAATCACGGTCGCTGTCCAATCCGGCACGATCAGAGCACCACCCTTATCACACTCAGGGGTGGAGGATGGGTCGTGGCTATCAGGGGCTCAGCTGATACACAAAGTCTACCAAACATCATTTGGCAGAATTTTCTCAACATTAGATTTATTCTCTCATACTTCAGTGCTTGGGGAAAGAAAGATTACAAACAGAACATGATTGTCACTGAACAGAGCTAAATGTCTTAGCTATATTTTTTGAAAACAGTGAATGAAAAGACATTCTCAGCTTGCCACCCACTCGACCCTGTTTCAGCATATAATGACATGAGTGATGTGTGTGGACAAGCAGAGGAAGGTGTGGAGCGCCATTTAGTCAGACGCTGTCAATCTCACACAGGTAAGCCAAAGTAGGAATGAGTGGGAAAATCCTTTAGCCTCATAAATGCATTTGATATTCTAATGATACAGTCATATCTCATTGTGCTGATATTATACAAAAAACTCCTCCTGTCTAAGTGGGAGCTCAGAACAAAATCAGCACTGCTTTACAGCAATGCTGCCAGACTGATCTCATTGAAATCAATGCGACCGCTACGTTTTTTCATGCTGAGCTAAAGTCGGTCTGAATGCAGCCTGATGTTCATGGTTGGTCCTCTTTGTGAAACCTGTACCTTAATGGAAAAAGTCAGCTGGTCACTTATACATTTGCTCCCACTAAAAGTCTACAACCACACGAGGCCATAATGCTCATTTCACACCTGCAAATAAATCTGTTGGCTCATTACTGATTATTTATTATTTATTTGTTTGGTCTATGAAAGAAAACAAATCCCTTCACAATTTCCTAGAAGTAACTTCAAATGTCTTGTTTTCTCTGATCAACAATCCAAAAATTCATTAGCATGCATGAGCAAATTCCTGAGAACCTGCAACTATATTGGCAACTGTTTGAAAAATTACTTAAACAATTAATTATTCTTTCAGATGATCAAAATAGTTGTCAATTCATTTTCTTTTGAACAACTGACCAACCCTGATTTCTTTAAAGCCACGACATCAGCATGGAAAGGACAGCACAGTGAATTTCTATCAATGATTATAAAAAAATAATTATAGCCTATTCTTGTACATATATGGTTTTTGTAATGGTTAGTAAACAAAGTAAACAACCACAGATATCAGAAAATGAAATCTAAATATTGACAGCATTTATTAACACCGGTGTGCTGTAGCTCACTGTTGGGAGATCCCTGGAACTTCTAAAAGAATAACTCAGGCAAGTACACACACACACACACACACACACACACACACACACACACACACACACACACACATATATACAAACACACACCGTCTAAGAGCTTTATGGTTAAGATGTTTTTTTTTTTTTTTTTTTTAAACCCAAACTGTCAAAACATACACTGATCCCAAAGCAATGAAGAGAAAATACACTGTCAGGGACTTAACATTTACAGTGCAGATATCGAAGATCAATGAAGTCCTTCTGTTACTGTGAAACTTCATAAATTTTCACATCTTTCAGACTGCCTCTTCAGGACTCTGGATATGCAAATACCCTAGAACATAACATAACCATCATGAAAGCAACCCAAGTGATTTTTACTATAAATGACAGTTCCTTTCCTCTCAACTCTCAAGGAAGTATTAAATTGCCACTGAGATTTCGTCCTCTAGTAGAACACTATGTATCAATATGCATTCTATAAATTAGCTCCTCATAAAGACAAAGATATGCACCAAAAATTAAAGACAACTAGTCCCTCCTGTGCCTCAGTGGCAGTACCAGGAGCTATCATTCAGCACTGCACTTCCTCATAGAACTCGCCCATTTATACAGTATCTTACTAATGATGGAAATGTTTGCCCTTGAAATCTTAGTTAATAAGCAGCTATGCTATGACATACATGATTAGATCATCCAGTGCTGTCACATTTCATCCTGAGGAGGATGCCACCAGACAAAACGGAGAGTGGGAGAAAGCAAGCGAGCAAGCATCCTACTCTCTGATTCTTTTCTTTTCACACACGCAGAGACACACATACACACACACACACACACACACACACATACAAACACACACACATCTGCTCCTCAGCGGCTATGCAACAGAACAGGCTGGGTTAATCTTGGGTAACAGCTTCTTGGCCAGGATCAGACAGCTCCACTAAGACCCAATGAATGCTGACATTGATACGGCATGGAGCCTCCTCACACAGGTAGGACACACGAGACAAACGCCTTTATAGATGAAGCCGCCTCGGGCAAGGATAAGATTGATTTTGCAATGCAGCATTAGATGAGATTTCCTATGCACACTATAACGAATTAGCATGAATCTGTTCCCCATGAGAGACGCTTGCAGACACAGAGTGAATTGAAATAAATGACTGTCCCAATGTTTACCACACCATCCCCCATGCTGCAGTCAGTTGGCCATCTAAGTGTGACAGGCCTGGTTCAGGCACAGCAGAGATCAGTGTGATGGATGGACATCCAGGCAGCTGCTAAAAATCTCTTGATTCACGCCCAACCTGATATGCCACTCACTGATCAATTGCTTCCACGTAAATCTGCCATCCTCCGTAATGTGACATGATAAGGAAGGAGGAAAAAAGAAAGCTCCTCGGACCTTGCTCTTTTAACCTCAACTCTTACACAATCTACAATGGCCGACTAGGTGTGTTTTTTTTTTTTTGGCCTTATTTTTCCCCACAAGCTACCTTTCATCAAGCACTCTCACATGCCTCCCATGCGAGAGTCCTGCAGATATGTCTTCAAAAAAGATGAATGCCTGTGCCGTTGAGAATAACGTCTGGAATGAAAGAGAAAGATTCATTGAGCGATCTGCAACTAAGATAGTGTAAGACCTCAGCAGCCCCGTCAGAACTCTCTGGTAACAGATCTGATGCAAGTTCAATCAAAACATTTCAACTGCCCAAACCTGTCTGTTTTTTGTTTTTTTTCCTCAACGTTACATTATCGTGTTCAACGTTTCAATGTTCAACACTGATGAGGTGATGTAGATAAAGCCTATTATCAGGCTGACAGTCAGCCAAGCTCGAATGTTTGACCTTCCTCATGTCACAGGTGTTGCAGCAGAAGAAATTGGCTTGTAACATGTTTCGTTAAAAGGTGACACCGATGTACTGTAAAGGAAGCTAACTGTAGTGCTATCATGAATAGTGCAGTATTGATCCAGTCTGTCACTCTTGACATTTATTACTGAAGTATTATCTGCATTTTCGGGGTGGCAAAAACCAATACGAAACTTGACAAACCCAAATATCACAGCATTCTTGATCAAACACTGTCATACTGTCGTACAGTATATTGATAGACAGTAATGTGATGATATGTTAGGAAAGACTGATTCTTTCGCAGTCAGTTAAGCTTCCTAATTTGAGCCACTTATCTGTGATTTAGCTTTTGGGCTGAGGAAAAGACAAGTAAAGTTTATCATGTATGACTGAATGCCAGACTGTATCTATAGGCAACCAAGCTCTACTTGTATTGAAGTAAAAATGCAGATTCACAATGATACAGTAACTAGAGCACACAGAGTCGTTGTTATTCTTTACCACCTCTAGATTCTCCATATCAGTCCTGTGTAGTAGATTGGGCCTTGTTGCGTTGCCGTCTTCTGAGCACTGTAACTGCATAATGTATATCCTGACAGGGTGATATTGTGTTTTATATCTCTAAGGGCACTGATTATGCTGCCTGGGCACATTTTGGTTAACAGTGCAGTTTCAGCTTCCTTTTCTCGTGCTGTCACACAGTAACAACGATAGATGAGCTGAAATACTTACATTTGCAATGTAATGCAACACTTCTGAATGTGCAAAAGACACCTGAATGGAACAGAAAGACAAACCTGCTTCCTGTAGCTACTGGGTCATGTATCTTAAGTTTAATAGTGAATGCTTATTATAAATATCACCTTCAGGGGCTTTTATCTGCACTCTAAGAGCTCATTATTCTGTATGCTATTTTGGTTGAATTAACAGAACTGTGCAATTCTTCGTTGTTCTTACTGGTCTACATTAGACTCTACACCAAGACCACAGGCTGATTGGAGACTGTGGCGTCAACATTTCGAAGGCCACTAGTTACTAAAGCTGTGTCGACTCTACAGGGTGTTTCTGCAGTACCCCATGAGCATTTTACAATAGTAACACTGTCAGTGGGTGCTCTCCATGTCATTATATGTGAGCCAGGTCTTGATTTCATAACTGATAATCTCAAAGGTTTGCGTTTTCCTCATTCTACTTCCTGAGCTGTCCTTACCCTGAAATAACATCCAGGATATTTCAAAGTGAGTGATACAGTACTGTTCCTTAATAATGCATTGCAGCTCACATGAATGGAATACAAAATAATCCTCATCCAGTCTCCAAAATGGCTGCATTATCTTAAACTAAAATTTAATCTGGTAGATTTTTGCACATACTCAATGAATCACAGCTGAGCTTTTCAAAAAAACATTTTTGTCACCGCGTCTCCTGGTATGACAGGCCCCCATGGATCAACCTTTGCTGGATCCTGAGTAGCATTGTGCTTACAGAAAATTATAGATCACCACCCATTCCATTCTGCCTACTGTACCACCTGTGGTGAAAATAACTGGCAATTTCACTGACTAATATTTTGCAGATATATAACAACAACAATCAAGCTTCTCAAATCAGTTGCTACTGTATACATATATGAAGATGTTTTTCATATATATCAATGTCCATATCTGGACTTTATTACCGCTTTAACGCCTTCTAGCTGCTCTTAAAACAAGTGGCACAATGACCCAAATTGTAACTTAACCAACAGTGCGCTGCAGCTGTGACGACCGTGACTATAGGCTCCCAGCTATATGCCTTTGTACTGTGTGCAGGACTTCCTTTATTTTTAAAGTATTTTGTCTCTGTCACTTGAGCAAAGTTCATTAGAAATAACGCACGAATAATTAAATATCCCAAACTCGCCAAAGGTGTAGAGAGACAAAGATCTCAACAGTGACCTTTTTTTTTGTCTTCACCATCCAGGGACATAATCCCTGTTTGGCTGTGCAGCTGGCATGCAACTGAGTCACGCGTCAGCCCTGATTAGAAGCAGCAGTGGTCCGCGGGCCCCATTCCTCTGCCAGAGCCAGGAGTGGAAAAGGCCAGGGCCACCACTTTCAGTCTGTGGATATGACCTTGATGGGGTATGATAGAGAGGAAGCGACACGATTCACAATGCCACACAATATCTGTAACCTTCCACTTCCCCAGTACCCATGCTGAAGCTATTGAGCTGTGACACACATAGGCTACACACACACACACCATGTCAACTCTGCCCTGTCGTTGTTTCAGGCAGTCTCCTCCTTCATGTCATCCAGTCATCCATCTCTCTTTGCATATTGGCTGGTGCTTTGTGTGAGATATCTTAATTCCAGACATTAGCTCCTTTTCATATTCAGCAGCTGCCATGTTGATGTAAAAGTCATATAAGTGCAGCTTTAAGAGATAATGGCTTAAAGAAGTTCAAATATTAAATAGCATGATGTACCATGCAGCTTAATTCTATTAAAGATCACAATATCTCTACAATATATTTTCAGTATTATTACTAGTATTATTGGGTTAGTTGTTGAACAGCAGTGACACCATTTTCTTTTTTTAAATTGCTAACGCTACCCAAACCCTTAAATCTCATTCGAAGCGACGATAGAGACAGATGTCTTATGAGTCAGATCATAGCAACACAAGTGTGGTAAAGATGGCACTGAAGGCACCAAAAATACTGAGTGGTGAGTAAAATCTTGGCAACAGCACATCCTGTTTCAAAATAGAGCTGATAAGAAACAAAAATAAACATGAAAATTGTACTGAGCTGCAAATATAAATTGAAGCATGACCGAGGGAAAATAAAATGCAGTATAACAAATAGAGAGCAAAAATCCTGTGACTGTGACACACCCCATCGTTGTATTGATGTCTAAAAATATCACCATAACAACAGCACTATATGCACAAAAAGTCATACTCAGCATTGCATAAGTTCATTGTTCAAGTTTGGAACATTACAAGTCAAGACTTCCATGTTGTCTGCGTGGCGCTCATTTAGGAACCCAAGTGGCTTACTAAAGAAAGCAATAGCATTTAAATTAGTCTGTCAGCTCAACCAGCAGGGATTTAAGAGTGCAGCCAAACAGTAAGTGTTAATGAGAGAACGTGCAATGGATCTGAGACGCAACACTTGTGTGCTGTCCACAAGTGAGGTGCTGAAAGATGGCGTGCAACAGCCAAGCAGAGGTGGTCACCCAATTCAAGTGAACAGGAAATCTGAGCTAGTAGTGCTGTTCTGTGAAAATAATAGATTTCAGTTTCTCTGCTCAGAAAACTCAGCAACAAATGGTGTTGTGTTACTGTTGGGAGTAGAATTTGCAAAGCAAATAGGTTTGCAGCAGTCTGTATGCGAGCTATGCTTTGTATCTTGGGCACCTCACCTCTTCCTTTTTTTGTGATAAATTAATGAAATTATTGTGGTTTGTGGGCTCCTAGAAATTGCCATTTGAAGCAATAACACTGAAGTCAGTCATAAAATAAAGCAAACACACTGTGGAATTAAAGTATGATATAAAAATTCCACACTAAACCAATTCATGCAATCCAATGAACAATAGACAATGATTAAGTAAACTGCCTCTCTCTGTTCATTCACATTCATCCACTTAGCCTGTAATATGCAGTGCAGTAAATTAGTGTGAAGAATTGAAAATTTGTTTTTTTAATACATTTTGTATATTGGAGCCCAAAGCTTTGCTTTAATTTGAGCCACACCACCTCCTCAGTGGTCAACCCTCCTGAACTGGTGCCATATCACCCTGTATGGAGGCAGCAGCAGCTTCCTATGGGGGCGTGGGGATTTGAGCTGCAGGTTTTAAGAAACATTATCTCATCACACAGGTACAAAACCTTTCCTTTAATATTATTTAAAAGACAATATTTAGAGCTGACAGGGAAGCTGCCTTTGTTGCAGATGATGTGGCAGATTCTTGACTCAACTACTGTTTCCCTCTCTGTCTGTCTCTCTCCTTCCTATCTTTAAACCGGCCAGTCCTTTGGCACAGAACATGAAATCCCTCTCAATAATAAATATGCTACCTCAAGCATCTTGGAGACAAGGGCCCTGAATGCTGCATGACTCAAAGACCACCTTAACTTCACTTTATACATATATATATATACATATATATATATATACATATATATATACATACATGTGTACACACACAAATATACATTATATATATATATATATATATATATATATATATACATACATATATATATATACATACATGTGTACACACACAAATATACATTATATATATATATATATATATTTATATATGTGTGTGTATGTTCCTATACACACACACACACACACACACATATATACATACACATATATAAATATAAATATAAATATATAATTAATACCCAGGCAACCGGCATGTGGCATCTGGCGGAATCAAACAATACTAACAATAGATTATGTAGCTGGTTTCCATATTTCCGCCGGGGCTGCAGCCTTTATTCAAAGGAAAAGCCACCACTGCTGTAGCCCAACCACAGGGCATGTCTTCCGGCACGCAATTAAGCGACCTCATCCGCAACCGTGTTGAATTTGAAAAGCATACCTCTCCTCCACCCACCTCAGCTGACTGTAAACACTGGTAACAAAGAAGGTTGGTTTGAAATCTGACCATCTCTGGCTACATTAAGTGACATCTCCAAAACACACCTCAAGAGAAGTGTCAATAATTGGTGAGCAGCAGCTCAACATCCCCGAATGGGAAAACAAACAATTCCGGACCACTGACATTGAAAAACACACATACACACAGATAAAGCACGGCTTATCTTGCTGTCTACTGCAGCACGCTGTAAAGCTAATTACCGCCTTCCATAAGGTCGTTTCTGTGTAGGAGGTGTGCGGTGTCATTTACCTGTGCATCATCCAGCGATCCGACACATGGATACAGCGAGAGGTTTGATTATTCCAGCCAGGCAAACACAAGCGCAAAAGGGAGAGAGAAAAAAAATCCTAAAAACGAGCACAGATGAATGCGGTAGATGATTGCGCGACCTTTGCCTTCAGAAAGAATAGTCTTCTTATCTTTAGATGTTGCTGTGTCGATGGAGGCAGGCTGGCAGGGAAGCCCAGAGCCCCTCCGTACAGACAAAGATGCTCTCTCTCCCCCGCCGCACAGAAAGCAGCAGCAGCAGCAGCAGCAGCGGCAGCAGCAGAGCCGTCATTCCCCCGACACTTGATGGTAATAGTTTGGTAGGTAGCTTATATGGGTTGAGGGCGCGGTCAGCTGCTGTTGACCAATCCTGCTCCCCATCAAACTTACAGCAGCGTTGCCATGGAGGATTAAACGGCGCTTAACCACTAACCTGTGGTGGGCCAGTCAAGCAGGTACAGTTTTAATTTCCATCCCATCTATCATATTAGAAACAGTATCTCAGCATAGGAGCAGCATCTCATTTAAAGGCAGCAGACGGGTGCGTGAGCTCCAAGCCATCGTCCCCACCTTGGCCTCTCTTCATGCTGCTGAAGTGTCCTTGAGCAAGGCACAAGGCAAGGTTCACCAACTGGTGGGATGCTGTGCTATTAAAAACCAAATCTATTATTCTTCGATGACTCAATGAATTATATTCCTCTGCTTCCACTGAACAGTGACATTTTAACTGAGCTGAAACAGGTTAAAATTGAAATATGTACCTGCTCATTCTTATTGCAATTTTAACCTGTTTGCATCTCCATGATGTCGAGCTTCTTTTCAGCCCTTTCTATTACACCCTATAACACAACAAAGCCTATTCTTTCCTACAGTAGCAATAGCCTACCATATTCAGTTTGTCTACCAAGAATTTTATCCAGCAGTAAAACTACATCTCCAGCTGCCATTGGTGCTACTAGTTCATAGGTTGTACAGGTGAATTTTTATTGGTCTTGTAACACATAAAATGTAATTGTGAATTTTGCTATTTGTGATGGCCACTAGAAAACTTAGATGCTATAGCCACCCACCTCCCCATTTGTTGTCACAATAGTGGCAGGGAAGAGGGGACACAGTGATGCTGAGATTGGTGTTAAATTTAATTTTTGTTTTGGAGTTTTGGTTGACATCATAAGAAAAGTAGTTTTTTGAGTGGAGTTAAAATGCAAACTGCGAAATCAGCAGTAAAATTGAAGTACCAGTAATATCTAGTGCACAGTGCATCTCTCACGTTGGCTTTCTTACAGAAATGTTGCTTAACGTTTATTATACTTGTAATTTATGAATAAACCTAATGCAAGCAAAGGTTATTTATTGTACATGTCACTCACAAAAGCAAGTCAATGGGCTTTACATAATGGAAACAATGAGAAATAAGTAATTCCTTCAGTCAGTCATAGATGCAAAAAGGCAGTATGGAAACTGATTTTTAAAAAGTCTAGATGAAAATGCAGAAATCAACAAGAGAGAGATCGGGATGTAAACGCAAGGTTGGTAAAAGTCTAGTGCTTGAAAACATAAACATTAAATGTTGGAGCAAATTATACATTTCCTGGATGATTCTGCCAGCTGTGTGTATTATAGCTGTTACCAGATTTTCTCAGACCACCTGGAGAGATGAATTATTTTTTAAACATATTATCTTTTGATGAGTCATATTTTACATTCACTTTCCTATGCTTTGCAATAAAGGTATTCTTGTGTGTGGGATATGCAGTGATGTCAGTGTGGAATATTTCACTTATCAGTGACAGTTGACTCACCCGTGAATCTCTAAAAGCCTGAGTCGGTACGAGCCTAAGCCTTCCTTGCAAGGCAGATAAAATCAAAGTAATCTTGAATCTGAGGATGACGTATGAATAATGAATGTTCTGAAATGTTTTTGCCTGCGAAACAATTCAGCCTGAGTGAGTAAATGGGGTTGAATACTTTTGCAGCTACATTTCAAAATCCTCACTGCTAAAAATCAACACTATACCAGTGTTTATAATTTAACACATATGGGAATTTAGAAATGTATTTTCATTTCTATATGATAGAAAATCCAGCTTTGTGTGGATTTTTGTCAAAGTGTACCTAGTAGAAATATTCAACAGTATGTTGTAGCATATACTGTATGTCTGAGCAGAATGTCTGGATAACAATAGTTAATATCCAAATATAGTAATAATGAACAGTAATGTGTTTGCATGCACAAATGTCTTTTTAAAGATTTTTATACACTGGTACTAGAAGAACAAACCAACCCAAAGCCAATTTCTGAAGTAAAAACATGTCCACAAAGCATCACAATACATTTGCCTGCTAGTCACATAGCAGGGACGGTGCACTGAAATCCAAACAATGTCCTCATTGGAGGGCTGATCGTTTCAAACCCTTCTCTGAAGAACAAAGTTCACACATATTTTAGAGGTTAAATGTCTGTTGATGGTTTGCTGCTGCTACTTATAACAGGGGTCAAGTGGTTATGAATTTCCTGTCTTGTCATCATTTTATCTTACCTTCAGTCTCTCTCTTCAGCCATTTGAATTTCAATATCTGTGCAATGGGTCAGCTGTGACTATTGCTATATTGCAGCAGTTTTTCTGGAATAAAAGGTACTATAACGTTTACATTTCTCAACCAATTTCAATGAGTCATTTTCATATTCGAGGATTTATTCATCTATCTACATGGAGTAAAAGTAAAAGTTTTGTCTGCACTTATTTATAATCGCGATAGTTTAGGCTATAATCACTGTTTTCCAGACTGTGGACAGGGTATCAACGTTAGGTTTACATGAACTGAATTACATGGTGAAAATAATTCATTGTCATAGGGAATGGTTCAAATTCGTGTTACTGTATTTACTACATCAAACTACTATTTATACTATACTATTTACTATTACTGATCTAACATTATGCTGCTAACATAATATTATAATGTATTCATGCTACACCTTATTGTATGTATAGGATATCAATAATAATAATATGATATACTGCTGTTCTATGCTATTTGTTGTACTACTACTACATCTCACTTTATATTAGGCTACATTACACTTATTATCCATATTATACTGTTTAAATATGTTTATTTATCTATTTTCTCCTTCCATAACTTATCATTCAGATCATCAGATCAATAAAGGCATATCTCCTATAACTACTATTAAAATATAGAAAGCGCACCGACTGCCATAGTATCTCACTATCTTATTTGATTTATTTTACTCCATGTAGATCATAAACCCTTGAATATGAACTCGATTGAGAAATGTAAACATTATTGTGCTTATTATCCAGAAAATCCAATATGGCGGCAACGTTGACGTATCGCGGGCAGTCACCCCCCCCCCCCCCCC
>NW_019525225.1:1410308-1446052 GCF_002814215.2 Seriola lalandi dorsalis
CCCCCCCCCACCACCACCACCAGCACCCGACCCCAAGGTGTACACAAGAGCTAATATAAAACAATCTAGCCAGAAACATTAGCCCATGCTAGCATTGCCGTCTTAAACTCCACAGTAATGCTAACAGTTAGCCATCTAGCGACAGCAACATTAGACATTCATAATATGATAACCACAGGTTAGCTTATCATGGCTACATCACGTTACTTACACATGGAGAAGCAGAAAAGCCTGGTCCTCTCTCTAAAGCCAGACCAGTACTGCCTCCACCGTTGAGTGGGAGAGAAATTCAGCCTTGGAGTTGTCTGATGGGTCTTCCAGCAGGAACGGGAGCCGGTAAAAACTTTAAAAACGTTATGGATGTTTTGACGGTCCACTGGCCAACCGGGATTTGAGCTGGTAGTCCCCATGGTAAGTCCGTCTGTGCTCTGATCTTACCTCCTTCTTTATCTTAGGACTTTTTAGATGAAAAAAGTGGTTTCTTCAGTGGAGGACATTGGAGAAAGATGTCCTACACCTGAAATGCTGTTAACTGCACTGTGACATCTCAGTTGTGGGCGGTCCCAGTGTGTTTATGAATGTGGGGAGGGCCAAGGTTTAACAGGACGGACTAGCATGCACTAGCATGAACACGTACATGCACTAATACGCACGTCCTGCAAACCTGATACCAAAACACAGAACAGAGAGGCTCAGATTACAACACCTTCATTCTCTGCTCAGGACGCAATTACTCCACTTTATCTTTACATAGTTCTTTGCTGCAATATTATTTTTTTAAATCTAATTTATAGAACATTTTGATAGAGTCTGAAAGAAAAAACTATTCGTGCCACATGATATGAAGACTTCCAAACTGCGTTAATCTGTCAATGACTTTGTGTCAACAACATTTGTAATCATCACGTTTGGCATGACACAGACCAAATGTGTTAAAAACACTGAGCAAAAAGCAGACAGACATCCCTGTGTCAAGGTGGGTGTATTTCAGAAGCACATGTGACTTTGCATACATTATGCACTTATAGTCTCTGCTGTATATTTGTTAATTTGTTAAGCAAATTGTGATTCAAAACGATTCACAGAAGGTCTGGGAACAGTAAAATGTCTTTGCAAGGACTTCTTTTCATTGAAAAGTGAGGCAGTCTCAGTTAGTTTTGGTCATCTGTCACTTCATTTTTAGCCACACTAGCAGTGTGGTTCGAGGATGGCAATGTTGGTCTGTCAGTCTGTCGGTTCACCCCTTTGGTCCAGGAACTGTTGAATCAATTGGCATGACATTCATGGTTCCCAGAGGAGGAACCTGACTGACTTTCCCCTGAAGCAAGCTACCATGCTAAGCTAAGGTATGGAACAGGCTAAACATAAATCTCAACTTGTTAGAATTGCCATTGTAAGAATATTAGCTTGCAGACAGTGTTCAGCACAAAGCACCACTTAAATACAGCCTCACAGAGTTGCTGGTTGTAGATTTAGTCTTGTTGTGTTCCATGAGGCCTTTTGCAGTAGAAAATATGTCCGTATTTAACCAAACCCTGTAAAGCAGAACTATTGTTCAATGAAGCATCAACAAACGTAAAGAGAGAGAAAAGTATGTTTTACAGTATTATAAAGCACTAAATCATAATTATGTTAAGTCATCCATCTGTTATCTTTTGTGCCTCCTTTGGGGCACAATCATTCTCTGACCCATACTTTTATTGTGAACATCTGTGGTACTTCTGCCTCCCAAACACACTATACCAAAGAGTCTATGTGTGTTTTAGTGACCTGTCTAAGGCAATTATTGATTTTTGTTCTGGTCAAAGGCAGAGCGAAGCTCTGTGGCCTGGATGAAGAAATAGAGGCGCTCATCTGTTGTGCAGAGAGATACATATCCAGAATTGCAATAAAATATTGAACAACATCCGTATTATGTGAAAGCCCTCAGGACTTAAGTAAAGCATGCATGTCACTGAATCTGCTTTGTGGGATTTTGCAGCAAACGGCAGGTTATTCTCTTTTTATCTGAAAAACACTCGTCCACAAGCTAATAACATTCTCGTGGCTGGTGCAGTTCTTGTGATACACTCAGTTATGCAGTTCAAGCAGTTTGCTCAGTACAATTAAGCAGTTCACGTTTAAAACAAGCTATTCAGCAGAAGTGCAGTGCAAATAAACAAGTCTGAGAGTAGCCAACTGACTAAATAGCTTTGCAGTTGTGTGTAATGAACATGGATCAAATGCTGATTAATGTTAATGTTGCTTTTTTTAAAAATCAGATTAGGTTTTGATAAATACAAATTTACAGTATATAAATATATGGTAACCATAAATGCTTTCATGTTGTATAGTTGTTGTTGTTTCAAAGTCGCAACATTATTAGCACTGTACTGACATTGCATTGGATACACAGGCCATGAATGGTTTTTATTTATTCATTTATTTGGTGTCACCACCCTTTGCCTTTAAAACAGCACCAGTTACTTGGCAGGTAGGCTGTTCCAAGTGTTTTAGAGAACTTGCCTCAGTTCTTCTGTGGATTGAGGCTGTATCATTGTCTCTGTTCTGTCTCTTCAATTCCAGACTGACTCCATGATGTTGAGATCAGGACTCTGTGGGTCCAGACCATCTGTTACAGGACTCAGTTTTTTTTTTTCTCTTGTCGCTGAAGATAGTTCTTTATGACTCTGGGTGTATGTTTGGAGTTGTTGCAGAATGAATATGGGTCCAATCAGACGCCTCCCCGATGGTTCTGCGTGATGGATAAGAATCTAAACATCTAGTGCCTAAAACGTTGTGCATCCAACATAGACAAATGAAAATAGAAGATCAATAGGCATTTTTCACTGGAGACATGGCACAGAAATGAATGATTTTGTAGTCTATTGCACTTTCATAACATTGGAACATTGGAGGATTCACAAGAGAAACATTAAAGAAAAGACTGTTAAAATCAAAGCAGCAGAGTCTGACTTTAATACTGACTTTTGGTCCAGAAAAACACTGGATCCTACACTTCCCATATGAGTCTTTCATTAGACATGATTAAGATCCTTAAAATCCTCGTGAGACACAGAAGACATTAGATGTCTGTTTTCACAGGCTAAGAATTACTCCCTGTGAGGAGTTAACTGAACGTCATGTAAAATTGGTGGAGTGCCTCTTTAATTAGCTGATATATCTCCTTGTGTGAATTGGTTAATGCTCACTACTCAAAGGTGCAGTTGCCAGCACTGTTTGTTCTTCCCCATTACCACAGAACAAACCTAGTGGTTTTCAATGTGACATCATGAGGTTTACCACCAGGGGCCAGTATTCGTCCTGTGTTGGCCCCATGTTGACAGGTCCACAGACAGACAAAACAAATCATTTGACCTGAGTGAAACACTGAAACTTAAGAATGTCCTCATGGAGCCACTCTCTCGTGATTCATTGCAATGCAGATCAGATGACTGATATTCTGAAAACAACAACACCATTTTAACTCCACACAACAGAAATGTTCAGTGCGTCTGCAATTGAACACCCTTTTCCACCATCAGAGATAAAATTGTAACACACACACACACAAAAAAACACAATAACACTTATCTTGTCTGTCACTATTAGAAAACATTGCAGCGAAATTGGAGATAAATGATTTCACGGTGTATGAAGATTAATTGAACAAGCACAGATTTTGCAGTTTAGTGGAACATATTTTTAACTGTGTGACTTAATTAAATCCATTAACAATCAGAAAACGCCAACACATAGTTACAACTGTCTGCTGCAGCCTCGCGTGTAGAAAATGGATGTGCGCCAAATAGCAGGTGTAATACCTCAACTCCATAACTTTTGGTGAGATGTAAACAAAGATGCCCACTCTCTCCAGGCACAGGAGAGGAAACAGCTTTCCCACAAACAGACTGCATGTAAAGTTAATGTGCATGTCTGAGAGTCGATGTGTGAGGCAAGGGAGTGAGGAAAAGAGAATTACAGTCAGATCAACATCAGCTTTTGAGATGCAAATATGTGGCTGCTTACTTGTTGTATGGAATATATTTGGTCAGCTCCGATGTGTTGAATGTAGACAAGTCACATTTTAACGGGCACACAGCGTTAAATATACAATGCTGCTGTAGTTTGAATATTATTCTGATCTTATTCAGTGTGTTGAGGGCTAGTTGAATCACATGCCCAGTGCTACATATTTGGTTATTATTGTATCTGATTGTATTGAACTAATGAAACCTTGGTGAACTCACCCATATCGACATTTCTTTTTTTTCCACGAGATTCTGACAAGTCTCATTTCTATTTTTTCATGCTTTGCTTCCTCTGGATCCAATCCCATGACTCCTGCATCCTGATACGTTGGAAATAAAAAATGAATTCTCTCCTTCACCTGGAAAGAACCGAATTCAGCGGCTCGCCAAAGGCAAGAACACCAAGAAACTGAGAGGAAAAAAAGAAGACAGAAAGAAAAGAAAGAAAAAAAAACCGAATGCGTATGAAAATGACGCAGAGCAACGTGGTGTTTAGGATACAGAGGTGCAAGACATAGCTTGCACCTGCAGATGTAACACATTATTCTGTGTGACAGCTTTCAGATACATTTAGGACTGGGGGAAGCGAGGTTTCATTGTAATGTCAGTGAAGTATTTGGGGAAAAAAAACAGAATCTTCAAGGAGCTTCTGTTGTTGGCTGCCAGAGCTCTGACCAAGCAAAGAAAAAAAAACAAACAAAAAAAACGACTTAATCAATATCGTGTACCCAAAACATATTTTAAAATGCGCAAACAGTCAGTTATATATATGTTGCCAACAAAAGCAAAAGATTGAGATAACTTTACTCGAGATGTTTTTAATTTTGATGTTTTTATACTTTTCCGATTTCTAAATGCCTGAAATGTGCTAAATTATAGTTATCAACATAAAGGGTGTTTTTCCTTCCCTCATTGTTCTCTCTGCTATGCCTCTATATATACTGTAGTCAAGTCCCTAATTTTTTCTCCATCTTTTCCGCTTCTTCACTGCACTCTGACAGAATAAGGAGTCTGATGAAACAACAGCATGCATGTTAAAGACAAGAAAAAAAAATAAATTAAGTGAAACTGTGTATTGCCAGTTGCACCAGCCATTGTCTGCCAACACACACAACACAGGCACCTTAATAACTGCGGTTACTGTCTGCCAATCAGGCCCTTCATTAACATCAGAGTTAATTGACTTAATCTTCTCTTGGGAGTAGAATTAAAATAAAAATTAATAAAACTTCCATGCCTCTTCCTGATTATATGATAGAGAGATCATAAGCTACTGTGTTAGGTGAAAAGACAGACAGATAGTCAGTCAAACTGGAAGACGCTGTCGACAGAAAATGAAGAGGTTATAAAAGAAACAACCGGGCAAGACTGTCGTAACAATTACATTTGTTGTTGAAAATTTGCCTTCACATCCACAATAATTTTTTTTTAATTATTTATTTTCTTTTTCACAGATTCCATCAGGCAGTGCGTTCGTTCACTGTGGTCTTGAAATGCTTGATGTACCATTTGACAGAACAGCCAGTAGACATGTAAGAACATAATTTGCTCATCATAATGGACAAATCAGGGGCATGCCAGCTTCAATCTCTGTCATCTGTTGTGTGATGGTTCCTCTATTCTGGGGGTCATTTGGCATGCAGGAGCATTAAAAGGAACATAACAGGAAATGGCGTAGACAGCATTCATATACTGTGGAAGTTTGAAACATTCTTCCAGTGATGCAGAAATGGCCTTGAAGCACTGCCAACCACTTCAGCTACCACCTGCAATTTGAATCCTATTAAGCTGCTGTTCAACTGTTGTGGTGTTTGACAGCAGCATCTTTTGTTTTGTTTTTTTTTTGTCTTTTTGTATCTCATCCAATCATGCTACAGAGTTGCAAATAGTTATAGAGACATGCTAATTTTACTCCTAATGCTTTCCTGTCAACATTTATTCAAAGCATAGTGCAAACCAGTGCATGTGTCAGTGCGTCTTGACACTAAAGTAGCAGCCACTCTTTCATCCGGCTTTTAACCAATTTCAGTCTAAAGGCAGAAGCCCTGTTTTAACAAGACAGTAATAATTGTGCAGTACTGCATCCCACTTAGAACGACTCAGCAAACACTACCTCCCTCCTTATGCTGTGGTCCGACTCATAGTAACATACTAGTGTTGTCTGCCGGCTCTTGCTGACATTAACAAGATATGCCTTTCAAATATCATGGCCTTTGGGACTGGGTCAGAGTTACTATTTATAGAAGGTCAAGACTTCATGATAGTTTGGCTTGCGAGAGTGATAACTGAAAATAGAGTGGGTTTACGTAGCTCTGCTGCAGCTGATTTTGTGTCTATTATTCCTCCAGGCTTTTGAACAAATGTGATCTACACACAGACACTGGATGACTGGTTACTTACAGTACCACTTCTTAGGGCTTGTTTGGTGACCGTAGCATGAACGTGTTAAACATAACAATACTGCTGTTTGGGTGTCAGAGCAGGCCAAGGTACAAGTGAGACCTGATCCAGTGTCTGCAATGTGGTTTGCTGAAAAATCCCCCTTGTAACTGCCCTCTAATGTAGCAACTTATAAATATGGTGTCACCCTACAATATGATAATGAGCAGACTTTGCAGTGCTTTGCTTTTTAGGTGCAACAAAACACATTTTATAAAATTTAATATACCGTTACCATCTGCTGGCTGAGGCACTCCTGCCAAGTACGGAGAGAAAATTAAGTTAGCCACTGTAGCTGCCAGATATTATCACCACTATGTATCTCTTCTACAATATCAGACAATACATTGCACAGGGCAGTGGAGTAATTACGTATTGAAAAATATAACTAAACAAAGATACATATCCAACTTCATATTTTATCATTATTTTAATGATAATAATGAATCATTCAAATCATTCTAAGCTGTCATCTTTGTGAATGTCCCCTTTACCCAACAGTGCAATATCAGCAAAACAGGATGCTAATGGAAATTTGTTTTTCTAAATATGTTGCTCGTACTGCTTTAATCAGGTTGGTTTTGGCGAGGCTTATTATTCTCTCGTTTATAATGAACAAATTTACTGTAAATGAAGTCACCACCTAAAATTCAATGCATTGCTGCCAATCTTACATCATTCATCCAAGATGGGCCTCTTAATTATTCCTGTGTGACATTATTGAAAAGTTACAACCTCTATCCTCAACCAATGCCCCTCCCTTTACCTTATATATACAATCGTCTCCACCCTCTGCTTAATATTCATAGTAGTGCCTTTAAAATGCTGAACCCGCGCTTGTGCTGTGGGTTCCTTTCTTTCTGTGTGTCTGGGCCTGGTGGTGTGTGCCTGCTGTCTTACTGTTTACATTGTTCCAGATTCAGAGCCCTGAGCTGCTACAACTCGTGCCACCATGTCTAAACCATTGTCTGACCATGATAGAAAGAAACAGATTTCAGTGCGAGGCCTCGCCGGTGTTGAAAACGTTGCCGACCTGAAGCAAAACTTCAACAGACATCTCCACTTTACGCTGGTCAAGGACAGAAATGTAGCAACCAAAAGGGATTACTACTTTGCTCTTGCCCACACTGTGCGGGACCACTTGATGGGAAGGTGGATCAGAACCCAGCAGCACTACTATGAGAAAGATCCCAAAGTAAGTTCAAGTCATAACAGAATGAAATACAGAGTTACTGAAATGTGAACTGCCATGAATATGTAGATTGATTAATGAAGTGAGAGACTGCTATTATTTTAATGGCAATAATAGTATAAAGTGAATCTTATATTTTTGATAGAGAAAATTATAGAGCGTACAGTGTTTAACCAAGCGTAGGGCAAAGACCTGCACTCATATTTAATCTGAGAACTTCAGCCACCCTCAGGACATTTAGCAAAGTCTGTTACATTGTCCTCAGAGCTTTCATTAGCATTTTATTCCAAAACCCTTTACCAACCCTTTTGTACTTAAGTACAGTTTTGAGAGGGATTTGTACTTTACTTCAGTATTTTATTTGATGCTTCCTCTTTAAATATGGACATATGGATATATACTTCTACTCCACTACATTTCAGAGGGAAATATTGACTGATAAGCTTATAAATTACAATGCAAAGTGAGATCAAACTGCTAATTCAACCTTTTTGGCTTTTGACCCCTCACAAAGTTGCACTTTCTTATTTTGGTTTTGTTTGTGAGTGATTTGCCTTTGAAACTTCTCAGATGGTTCCATGTAAATAACTTGATGTCTCAAAGAGGAAATAATCGTCCAACATTTAACAAAAAAGCAGACTAGATAAAAGTTAAAAAAAAAAGAAATCATGACCTTTCAGATTTACCTAATGACCCTTGGAAGGGTCTTGACCCTTAGGTTGGAAACCACTGGCTTAAACTACCTGTAAATAAAATGGTGAAAAGTTGCTCCACCTCGAGCAGCCACAACAGTTATGCTGCTTACACATAGACTTTAGTGAGTGATGAGTATCAACAATCTTTCTGCATAAGGAGGACTTTTACATGAGATGCTTTATGCACATACACTGGACATACATTTATGAGTACTTTTACAGTCATACCATTGCTATTTTTACTTGTGAACACTTCTTCCACCACTGAGAGCAAGGGTTTGATATTCTTCAACTGTATGTTGAGCAACCTGATGTCAGTGTAATGCCAAGTCATGACATTTAAACTTCTTAGCACTCTGCTTATAGTGTGTTGAAACATTAAACCTCTCCATGACCCTCTGTTCCCATCCTGTCTGACCATAAAGCACCTAGCCTTTACTTGTGTCATATGAGCACATACCTCTGAGGACATTTGAGTTCATATGAAAGCACAAGTCACACAGAAGCTTTTTCTCTGCAACTGCAGTGGTATAAACAGCTACAGAATGAACCTTAAAGGAACAATAGGACGCTGGCGTTACTAAATTAAAGCAGCAAGAACTGCGAACCAAACCACATTACTGCTTGAAAAATGTTACATAAAAACTGTGTGTAATTACAATAGAAGGTTCAGAAGCAGAGGGAAACTCGGCTCCAGTTGCATTCATTATTAACTCTACTGCATAAAGGGGATCATTTTTCTTTTCTTAACGTCATAAGAAAATTTCCCTGTACACTTTGACTCACTCTGAAGGGTTATTGTTCAGGAACTTGAGTGTCAAAGCCCTTATATATCAGTACCGAGACATTTTCTTCTTGCACTGAACTAGTTTCAGAAATTGTTTAATCAGATGTTGATGGGCTGCAACCTCTAATTCAGAAACCATCTGATGCCCAAACTGTATCACCCTGGTCTCGTGCTCTAGACTGAAAGGTCAAAGGTGTGTTCCGTAAAGGTCTTAACAGAAACATGGAGGAGGAGGAGGACATTCAAGCTCAGTCTAGAGTTTTGTGCAAAGATCACATACTGCAAAGTTACTGTTACAACAAGATTTATTTTTCGCATTGCTAATATGTTTTATTGAGAAAAAAGAGAGCAAATCAGGATAATGAGATGAAACAAGGATGGAAGTCAGATAAAATTTGGAACATAGATTCATATATAATTCAAAAGATCCTGTTAGCTACTCAGTGATATGGCTCTGTCAGTTGTATTCATTATTATTTTAAACATCTATCTGAACCATTTTCCCTATCAAGCCAGACTTGAACTCCACAATGAAAGGGTATCAGGCTCAGGCTGACCTTTACAGCGACCTCTACAGGAGCTATTTTTGTCTGGGCCAAAATGTTGTTGTTATGCAATACCCAAAGTAATGTACCCCCCAGCCCCCCCCCCCCACTCTCTTCTCTCCTCTCGTCTCGTCTCCTCTCCTCACCTCTCGTTTCCTCTCCTCTGCCTTTCCTCAGCCTGTGTCCGCCCCTCCATGTCAGAGGAAAAAAAAAAGTACTAGGTCTAAATGGCAAAGGCTAAGCACAGGCTCAGGTGGCACATCTATATGCAATCCCAACCATCATGAAATTTGAAGATTTCCTTGACTGTCTGAGGTGGATGTGATTGTGACATTTGACATTTGACGTCTCCGAATTTTCAGTGACAAATCTGTAGCCATCATGCTGCTATGGAGACTTTTCTATAACCCTAAGTATTAAATGGAATAAAATTAAATCTCTGTTAGTGTTCATATTACAGTTTCTGTCTGTTCATTCAGTTTGATATTGATTATTTCTCCCTGTCTTACCAAACTGTAGCGTGTGTACTACATCTCTCTGGAGTTCTACATGGGCCGCACCCTCCAAAACACCATGGTGAACCTCGCCCTGGAGAACGCCTGTGACGAGGCCACATACCAGGTGAGACAAACATGCCTCATTTATTCCTTCTATAACAGCGAAACTGTTAGTTTTCCAACTACTGTCGAAAAAGGAGGCAGCAGGTCAGAATCACTGCTTCATTATTCCTTGTTGTGTTCTGCTGTAGTTGGGTCTGGATATGGAAGAGTTGGAGGACATGGAGGAAGATGCTGGTTTGGGTAATGGTGGCCTGGGCCGTCTCGCCGGTGAGCATCTTTTCCCCCCTTCACATTTGATAAATTCAAATAATTTTACGTAACACCCAGTAAAAGGTTGATTTTTTTTTTTCATGTGCTGTCTCTGGTTTTCAGCCTGTTTCCTGGACTCCATGGCTTCACTGGGTCTGGCTGCCTATGGTTATGGTATTCGCTATGAATTTGGTATCTTCAATCAGAAAATTGTCAATGGCTGGCAGGTCAGAAATGTTCAACCTCCAGGCTTCTGGCTGTCTGTATATTCCTTAGAAACTGTAGATTCTTTTTTCAGTATGTGAGAATAGCTGCTAGTGTTTCTTTTTCACTTCATATCCCCTGTTGGATAAATTCCCTTTATCACCACCATGATATTTATCCTGTTCATTGTCTGCCCGCCTCAGCTCAGAAAGCCACTCACCTAATGAGTGTTTTTTTCCCCCTTCTCTATAAATGCATGTCATTATCCAGGTTGAAGAGGCTGATGATTGGCTGCGCTATGGCAACCCCTGGGAGAAAGCACGTCCTGAGTACATGCGTCCTGTGCATTTCTATGGCAAAACTGAGCATCACCCTGATGGGGTCAAATGGGTTGACACTCAGGTGAAAATATGGTTGAAAGTAAATGCACATGAAAGATGGTTTCTGAGATGATAGAGTTATCAATTTGAAATGTCTGTCTCTGTCTCTCATGGTATTGACAGGTAGTGTTGGCTCTGCCATATGACACCCCTATCCCTGGCTACAGAAACAACATTGTCAACACCATGAGGCTGTGGTCTGCAAAGGCTCCCTGCGACTTCAACCTTAAAGACTGTACGTGTCATAGCAGAGATCAAATGTTTTTAATCATGCGACAGCAAATGAGAATGAATTCGAACCAGAGGAGTTTATGCATATTTATTTTTTCTTTACAGTCAATGTTGGTGGCTACATTCAGGCTGTATTGGACAGAAACTTGGCTGAGAACATCTCCCGTGTGCTGTACCCCAACGACAATGTAAGAAATTGTGACTAAATTACCTTTTAATCCTCCTGAGCTGCACATGTTAATCTGAATTAGAGGAAACAGCTGAATGTTGATAGGTAAAGGAGCTGTGGACTGTATGGCTCCTGTGCGACTGTATAGGGCTTATCCTGTCTCCACTGGGAGATGGATTTCCATAATTTGGACCCAACTAGTATCCTTTGTCTTCAGCTGGAGCCACTGTGTGCTCTTTCAGCTTCCTCTGAAGCTGTCCTTTATATCTGACATAAAACCTGACCACCATGTGCTGACTCCCTGAAGGCTGAAGAAGGAGGATTTAGGAGATAACCATCTAGCTCGAGATATAACTCATGTCAGGTCTGGTAATTTATGTCTGTACAAGTGAGAGCATAAACTGTAGTGGAGCTGATATTCCAGCTTTGTTAGAATTCAGTTTAGTCAGTGCTGAATTGCTGTTTAATGGTGATGTGTGTGTCTATTAGCAATACAGAAATGCTGAAACAATTGGTTGATTAGTTAATTAGTTAATTGAAATGACAATTTCGAATTTCACACGTTAAAAATGTGAAAGGTTCCAGTTACTCTGATGTGACTGCTTTTCTCAATTTTATATTATTGTGAATGGAATAGCTTCTTGGTAGCTTAAAAATGTGAAATTAAACATAAATGAAGAAGAAGAAAAAATCCAATAGATTCCTTTCAATAAATTGAATTTTTAAGCATGCTCTTGTTCAACACATTAAAGCCTGAATTCAGCTTCCATAAATATCTCATATCATTATAAAAGGAGCTGCACATTTGCACAATGTGTGCACACATGCTCTTGCATTAGCAAACAACTGTACATTATAAATAAGCTAGATGTTTAATGTTACAATAAAATGATTATAACTGCATGGTGATGCTAGTAGAGCTCCTGCAGCTGTGCTAACACTTTTTTCTACATCAGGCTTGGTTAATATTTTTATCAAAATGAAAAGATTTGAGCTGTCCATCAGTCACTAATATGCAGAAGGTTATGTTTAATGGATAAAAAAAACGATTCATGTTTGCCTGCAGAACAGAAACAGACAAAAATGTGTCTTTATCCTCAGTTCTTTGAAGGGAAGGAGCTCCGTCTGAAGCAGGAATACTTTGTGGTGTCTGCCACCCTGCAAGACATCATCCGCCGTTTCAAGGTCTCTAAGTTTGGCTCCAGGGATATTGTTCGCACAGACTTCAACAAGCTGCCTGAAAAGGTGAAGTGAAAAACTCAACAAAATAGTTTCTGTCAAAAATGAAAAGATTTCCCCCTGATGTTCTCTCTGCGCCTTCGTTAAATTGCCCCTGTCAGTGTGTAGAACAGGCTGTAGATGGATTTTCATTGTATGTTATGAGAATATTTGAAATGAACAGTATCTACGAAGCACTTTATGCTGTATTTTAATTCTGTGCTGACATTTTATAATGTTCTGCACATTCAGGTCGCCATCCAGCTGAATGACACTCACCCAGCCATGGCTATTCCTGAGCTGATGAGGGTTCTGGTTGATGAGGAGTCTCTTCCATGGGAAACGGTAAGGAAGAACAACCCTGATAAACTTTCTTTTTCTTTTTTTTTTTTTTAATTTAGAACACAGTATATATATATATATATATATATATGTATATATATATATGTTTTTTTCTTGTTTGTTTGTTTGTTTTTTAAAATATTTTAGTATTTATAATCACGACACTTTTCTTGCATTGCTTCATGATGTTTCATTTGATTGGGATCTCATCATTTTTAGTGTAGTTAACCAAAAAGAGAAATTATAAGGCATAAAGTGATTTAAAAAAAAAAAAAGTTTCTAAAGTGTGTTATAATTTTCATAATGTCTTGCACAGTAATATTTACAGTATATATGTCTGTATTTCCTGCTGGTGTCCAGGCCTGGGACATCTGTGTGCGCACCTGTGCCTACACCAACCACACCGTCCTCCCTGAAGCTCTGGAGCGCTGGCCAGTTGACCTGTTTGCTCATCTGCTGCCCCGTCACCTGGAAATTGTCTATGAGATCAACCGCCGCCACCTGGAGGTCAGTACTGCACGTTGCAACATATAATAATCCGTGATGTGAAGAATACAATGTTTTCTTTTGCCTTCTCTTCACTAAAAGCAGAGGGAGCACACAATGTCATTGTTCTCTGTGGTTAAGTGCTAATATAGTAATAGATATAATATCACTCTTTACTTTTATCTGCCTGGTTGAATACATGGTACATATTAAGGAATGTACATAATATCAACGCTTTGTTCAATCAGTGAATTTTGGTGAGGATTAAACTCAGTAGGACCTTCCCATAATGAAATGTAAGAATAATATAAAATTAAAAACATATGAGATGGGAATAGCAGAAAAAAAAAGAAGCAGGATAATTAGAACTTCAATATTTGATCTTTTCTCTGATTACGAACGGGTATTTTTAGATCACTCTGTGGAGAGAGATGACAGAAATATCCATTAAAATGCAAGGAATGACTTTATAGATTGGCATGAGCCTCTAAACACTGTAATGTAAATGTCAAACCGGTGTTTATTGGCTTTTAATCACAACATCTGAGAAATATTTCTGACATGAAGTAGTGCAAAGGTTTTATGAACTGTAGACCTACACAATATTACACTGAATTCCATTTATCTACTTGCATACTAATGGAAGTTGTCCTTCTCCTGCTAATTTGATATTATTTGAGAATAGATGTGATGACCTACTTTCATATGTATGAAGACAGAAATCTATGATTCAGCAAGCAAAATAAAAAACAACCTATTCATTATTTTTAGTCTCATGTTCCTTTTCATTTTGCAGAGAGTTGCTGCTAAGTTTCCTGGTGATCATGATCGTCTGCGCCGCATGTCTCTCATTGAGGAAGGTGGACAGAAGAGGATCAACATGGCCCACTTGTGCATTGTGGGTGCCCATGCTGTCAATGGCGTGGCCCAGATACACTCTGACATCCTCAAAGCTACTATGTACGTTCATAAACAGTGATTTGCTTGTAAAACGCTATGGCGGTAAATCATAATTAACACCAAAAAGACAGTTCGTGTATGCGTAGTATATGTAGAGGTATCAGTTCCATAAATCCCCGGGCCTTCTGTGGTTTCATGTGCTGCTGCATCATCTGTGTGCTCTGATGTATGTGATGCTTCACGCTGTCTGCAGTTTCAAGGACTTCTATGAAATGGAGCCTCATAAGTTCCAGAACAAGACCAATGGCATCACTCCTCGCCGCTGGCTGGTCATGTGCAACCCCGGGCTGGCTGAGGTCATCGCAGAGGTTAGTTGTGTTTTAAACACACAAATAGCACAAAACTAATATGTGAGTTGTACCTTACAGTGGAAACTGACATATGCTTTATCCACTTTTGATCAGAGAATTGGTGAGGAGTACATTCGTGACCTCGACCAGCTGAGGGGTCTCCTCAAGCACATCAATGATGATGCTTTCATCCGTGACATTGCCAAAGTCAAGCAGGTGAAATAACTAAGATATGATTCTGTCTTAGGTGTCTCCATTCTTCTTAGGAAGATAAGTAGATATATACATATACTTTATAAAAGCTTGTTATGTTTAGTTACTGCTCAACAGTAAAAAACCACAGAGATGAATGGCACATATTCCACATGAAGCAATCTGTGGCTGTTGGAGTCCACATACACAGTTTGTTCTATGATAGATTGTAAACACTATGACACATCAACTATTTTCAAGGACCTGCAGAGCAGTTTGTTCCTCTGTGATCGATGTCAAAGCCTCTATTTACAGTTTTTACTGCAGCCTCTGCACCAACGTATTTGAAAGTCTTGGAGTGTGTTTTCTTTTACACTTAACCTATGTGGCTTACTGTTTCTGATTCTGTTGTATTTTTTGATGCTCTAATAGAATTGTTTTGCTAAAATTCTGAATATGCATCAGTATACAGCACATAGAAGCAGAATTTATTGCAATTTATGAAACAAAGTCGATTTTTCGATCACGCAGGAAAACAAGTTGAAGTTCTCTGTGCACCTGGAGGATCATTACAAGGTGAAGATCAACCCCAACTCCATGTTCGACATTCAAGTCAAGAGAATCCATGAATACAAGAGACAGCTGCTCAACTGTCTGCACATCATCACCTATTACAACCGTAAGCACACGCTTAAAATCCTCTGCCCCACACATTTTTTAAATATAGATTGACTCAATTCATTCATTTTAAAAAAAGATTATTTCAGGGCATGATCACTCACATTTACACAGACACCTCAGTCCTTTAATCACTTGATATCTCTACCAGGCATCAAGAAGGAGCCCAACAAGCAGTGGACTCCAAGAACTGTCATGATTGGAGGCAAGGTTTGTAGTTTAACGGCATGCAACTGGGATTTAAAAACAAACTCACCAAACACCTTCATTATCATTATATCATTATTTCTCTAACTGTCCATTTCTTGCAGGCTGCTCCTGGATACCACACTGCCAAGATGATTATCCGTCTGATCACAGCTATTGGTGAGGTGGTCAACAACGATCCTGTGGTTGGAGATCGTCTGAAAGTCATCTTTTTGGAGAACTACAGAGTCACACTGGCAGAGAAAGGTAATTACTAAATCACTGCCCTATTCCGAGGTTTTTTGTTTTTTTTTTCTCATGCTGATCATCCATGTTCATTCCCTCCTCTGCATGTGTCCCCAGTCAGGATTTGTTGATACACAGCATAAAACATAAACACAAAATGCTCATTAGAGTCATCAACCCTTTAATTCTGTCATCTTTCAGCCATCCCTGCAGCTGACCTGTCAGAGCAGATCTCCACAGCTGGCACTGAGGCCTCTGGCACCGGCAACATGAAGTTCATGTTGAACGGCGCTCTAACCATCGGCACCATGGACGGAGCCAACGTTGAGATGGCGGAGGAAGCCGGCGAGGGTAACCTCTTCATCTTCGGCATGAGAGTGGATGACGTCGATGCAATGGACAAGAGAGGGTAAGGAATGAAAGCCAACCTCTCCAATTGTTGTATTTGTAATTTCTCTACTGCAAAACTTTTTTTTTTTCTGTAGCTAATAAAATATGTTCACCTTGTGACATCACCTATTTACAAAACAGTTTCCCCATTGAATTAAGGTGACATTGAGCTTTAAGTCCCACAGAAGTAAATCAAAGGGAGCAAAGGCGGAAAAAAGGGTCGTGTGTTACCTGCTATCAGATTCATTTGAGAAAAATACATACAAGATAGTCCGTGCAGTGAGCTCCATTCACTCTGACAATCCAGCAGCTCTGCAGTGTCTCACAGGTTCTGATAGTGACCTCTTTCTTGCACTCTGCCTGTCAGTGCTTCCAGGCTCAAATGATTTTTCTACACGAGTTGGGGGTTTTCTAGTCTAAAAGCTGTGGCCTTTGGGGAATCTGCTGGTACCGCTGTGTAGGCACTGACTACTACTCCTTCATGAATGGGCTGTTTACTAAAGCAACAAGCGTGTGCTTCTATCCAATCTGAATGTGTCTAATATTTGTTTTTGGTCCTGCTTAGATACCATGCTCAAGAGTATTACAACCGCCTGCCTGAGCTGAAACAGGCTATTGACCAGATTGCTGGAGGCTTCTTTAGCCCAAAGCAGCCTGACCTGTTTAAGGAAATTATCAACATGCTGATGCATCATGACAGGTAAAGGCAAATCTAACATTAGCAGCCTGAGGCACACGCATGCATACACACATACAAATAAGAATGTGTATAAACTTGCAGGCTAGTAAAAGAAAAGAAAAGAAAAGAAAAACAAAACCACTCATAGTCTTCTGCATTCACACCAACAATCAGCACTACACACAAAAATAGATACACACACACATTACATACAATTCACATTGTACAATATACATGTTGTATATATTTTTGCATCAATCACTCACATTATTTTCTCCACAGATTTAAGGTTTTTGCTGACTATGAAGACTATATTAAATGCCAGGAGAAAGTCAATGCTCTTTACAAGGTATGTTCATTCATAAATAATGGTTCCAAAGGGTGTTTTATGTGTCTGCAGATAATGATTGTAATTTGTGTGGCTACATCACGAGTATCTTCACTAATAGAAGGAGACTCAGAGCTAATAATCTTATTTATTACTGATCGTGTTGATCTCTCGTCAATCATTTTCTTCCTCACATCAGAACCCCAAGGAATGGACCAAGAAGGTGATCCACAACATTGCCGGATGTGGCAAGTTCTCCAGTGATCGCACCATTGCCCAGTACGCTCGCGAGATTTGGGGCATGGAGCCAACGCTTGAGAAACTCGCTGCCCCCGATGACAAGCATTAAACTGTCCACATGACAGCTAACACCCCAACTTTCCCCCACTTGTATCTCGACACACATTTTTTTTTCCTGGTAAAAGCTCCTATAAACCTGCATCCACACACATTAGCATTAAATGCTCCCTGCGATACTACATCACGTCTCACACAAAAATCTCCATATTCACAATATCCAGGCTACAGACTGGTGTGATAAAATCATTGTGGTTATTGTCAGGGATGGAGAAATGTCTGTTTTGCTGCGTGAAGTGGATGACAAAGCTTTGTGGTGGGCTTTGTGAATTTACTGGTGACAATGTTTTTATTAAAAAAGAAAAAAAAACTCTCTTATTTCCACTCAGACCCATTCTGAATAAAATTTGTCTTAAATACCACATCTGTATGGGTGACTTTTTTCTCAGTTTCAGGTAAGGCCAGGTATTTCCAGATCATTTATCAAAGTATTGTCAAGTACAGACTAAATATGCCCATAATGCATTTTGTTGCAAGGATAATTATTACTGGGTAATCATTGTATTTTTAGGCACCACACTCAAGCAAGGGCCATTTGAATTATAGCCTAAAACCATGTCAATGTATTTTGATATTGAAAACTGTGCATTATATTTGGTGTTAATGATTGATTTTGTCAAACAAATCCAAAAAAGTTACAAAAAAGATAAGATGAAACAACAGGCAGGAATGAATCGACTCTTGCATCATCTCACATGTGAATGACGGCGACCACATTGAATGAGTAGCTGGAAAAATGAAGAAAGCAATCAAGTTGTTTTTGTTTACCCTTGTTCGGAGCAAGTGAGAGAGAGAGAGAGAGAGAGAGAGAGAGAGAGAGAGAGAGAACTTGAAAAATACTGCCCTTCACCTGACGCTCTGTTGACTAATTGATATAATATAATTATATCCTACATCTACTATGACTATAAAGTGCATATGTAGCTTTCAATTTCTCCTTCTTCTCCTTTCTCCAAATGCTATAACAGTTAAAAAATATATATATAATCAAACATAATATAATTTTTTTTTTCAAATTTTTGTATTTAGTAATCTGATCATTTTCCTCCAAGATGGGTGAGGGTGGCCTGGGATGGAGTCAAATTCCTGGCCTGAATTATTGTTTCAGTCCACCTCTTAATGCATGACTCAAGATATATAAATAATATTTATTATACAACCCCAACCAAGAAAATGCTGGGACGATGTGAAAAATGTGATTAAAAAGAACACACAGTAATTTATAAATTTCCTTTAACTTTTATTTCATGGCAGGGAGTATGAACACAAGATAAGTAATGTTTTTTTTTGTCAACATCATTTGATTTGTAAATAAACATCCATTTTTGCCATTCAGGCTTGCAACACGTTTCAAAAAATACTGGGACAGTACAGCATTTACCACTTTGTACTGTTCCCACGTCTTTTAACAACACTCAAAACACGTTTAGGGACTGAAGTAATCAATTTACTAAGTGTTTCAGGCGTTAGTTTGTCCCATTCTTCCTGCAAACAAAGTTTTAGGTGCGCAACAGTTCGGGGTCTTCATTGACACATTTGGCGTTTCAAAATGCGCCAAACATTCTCTATAGGAGACAAATCAGGGCCGCAGGCAGGCCAAGCAAGCACCCGCACCCTTTTCTTACGCAGCCATGCCTTTGTTATGGCTGCAGTACGCGGTTTGGCATTGTCTTACTGAAAAATGCATGTGCGTCCCTGGAAGAGGTTTCGTCCTTGAAGGCAGCATTTGCCCCTCCAAAATCTCTATGTACTTCTCAGCATCGATGGTGCCATTGCAGAAGTGCAAGTTACCCTTGCCGAACGCACTGATACAACCCCATACCATGACAGACCCGGGCTTTTGGACTTGTAGCTGGTAACAGTCCGGATGGTCCTTTTCTTCTTTGGTCCGCAGCACACGCTGTCCATTTTTTCCAAAAAAGACGTGAAAAACCGATTCGTCTGACCACAGTACGCGTTTCCACTGTGCGATGGACCATCCCTGATGTCTCCGAGCCCAGAGAACTCGACGGCGCTTCTGAACACTATTTATGTAGGGTTTCCTTTTCGCATAGTACAGGTTTAGCTGGCATTTCCTGATTTAACTACGTACTGTGGTGCTTGAGAGTGATTTCCTGAAGTAGTCCCGAGCCCATACAGTTATGTCACTTATTGACGTATGACGGTTTTTAATGCAGTGCCGTCTGAGGGCTCGGATATCACGGCCATTCAGTTTAGGCTTGCGTCCTCGGCCTTTGCGCACGGTAATTCCTCTGGACTCCCTGAATCTTTTGACTATGTTATGTACGGTAGAGGAAGAAATACCCAAATCTCTTCCTATCTTTCTTTGAGGAACGTTTTTCTTAAGCAGTTCAACGATTTTTGCCCTCACTTTTTGGGAAACTGGTGATCCTCATGCCATCTTCGCTCCAAAAGGACCAGGCCTTTCCTGGAAGCTGCTTTTGTACCAAATCATGATTGCAATCACCTGTTGACATCACCTGTTTCAAATTACATCATTATTTAGTAAGAATACATCATTACTACCCATAAACTGCCCCCGTCCCAGTATTTTTTTTAAACGTGTTGCAAGCCTGAATGGCAAAAATGGATGTTTATTTACAAATCAAATGATGTTGACAAAAAAAAAACATTGCTTATCTTGTGTTCATACTCCCTGCCATGAAATAATAGTTAAGGGAAATTTATAAATTACTGTGTGTGCCTGTTATTCACATTTTTCACATCGTCCCAGTATTTTCTTGGTTGGGGTTGTAGTTGTTAGTATTGTATTGCATGCTCTTATCTTTTCAAAAATGGAAGGGAGTGCAACTGTATTTAGATAAATAGATAAATTAGATTAGTCCACGTCCTTTGGCTTGGATGTAATACAGCCTGATGGCACTGGGAGCAAAGGATGTCCTGAACCTCTCTGTTCTGCAGCGCTGTGAGATGAGACGTTTACTGCCGCTGTAGCTGCTTCTCTGTCCTGCCAGAATGTTGCAGAGAGGGTGGTTGGTATTGTCTAAGATGGCCTCCATCTTACATAGTTTGGAATAAAAAGTATTAGGAAGGTCAGTATTGCTCAGTGGTAGTTAATGACGATGTTAAAGCTAAAGGTAGGTAAAAATGTACAAGTGAAAAGAAAAGAAAAAAAAAAAACAGCCGCCCTCCTGCAGCCCTCACCTACGTATGCACATGCTTCATACACGCACGCAACACAAGCAACCCAGCTGCAGCCATGATCCGGTTACCTGTCCTGGAGAAGTACAGCACATTCTCTCCATCTCTGAAAGCTTCATCTATGTTGACACATGTTTATCTCAAGGAACGTGCACAGGCATCTGCATTTGTAGAACAGCCAATAGGGACTTGGCCACGGCTTAGATTTTCTAAAGTTTGAAAATGGAGCCATGAGAAGGTGCAGACGTCTAGTTTGCTCTCAGACCACTTGAATTACAATGTGCTGAAAGGTGATTATGGAATTTTTGTCCATTGACACACACACACACCTACACACACACACACACACACACACACACACACACACACACTCACACACACAATCACACACACACACAAAGGTGGAAAAACACTAAGAGGAAATAGGCTTATATGTCAGAGTTGTAATTATAGAATGCACGCAATCTACCACAAGGTGCGTGTTTTGTGTTTAAGTCTAATGTGTGGGTTGAATTAGAGAAAGGGAAGGGTAAGGGTTTTTGCGAGCACTTGCATTACGAACTATAGAAAGAGAAGAACCCATTACTGGTTTCACCATCTTATTGTCACGGACTCTCTTTTCTAATGGAGATCTGTGAAGGTGAAAGAAGATTCACTATTGGCGTTAAACTTACACATAAAGGTGCAAGTAAGCAATTATCTGTAATTACTTTAAAAGGCAAGTGAAATATGCAACCTGCGAATTTCATTTATTATAATTATATTCATTTATTATAACATGCAACGTCTCAACCTTGACAATATTATGTGAAATGCTTGAGTCGTGATATGATTGAGTTAAACATGGATTTTTTTGTTAGATTTAGTGATCAAATTTTGAAACCCTGGAGAAAATGTCCCTGTCATTGTAAAAACAAGGAAGTTGCCTGTGTAAACATGCTTTTATCTAAAATAAAAAATAGGCCACGCAATTTCACAATTAGCATTATGTTTCCAGTTCTTCTGTAAATTTGTAAAATTTGAGATGAAGCAACTCTGTTCCAGTTTGCTCCAGACAGAGGACAGCATTGATCAAGTTGCAGGCTGCCTGAACAAGGTTTTTACGTCAATATTTATTCAATATCTGTTTAAATTTCAGATAAAAAATTAACCTAATTATAGCATTACACTAGCCTAAGGAGAACATTAGCGTACTCTGATGCTGACATCACGTCTCTGATCTCTGAAATAAAACCAGCTGCAAAACGTTTACCACTGAAAAGTTAAATGAAGTTAAATGAAAGACATTTTTGGCGGGATCACAAATGTCTAACGGGTACCAAGTGGGACAGTTTAAATGTGGAGCAGAGTTAAGTGGGGCAACACAAACAAAAACAAAAAAGAGTGATAAGAATGTTTGATATAGACATGACCCCACATTTCCCTGGATAACACCAGCACAAGACCCAGCAGCAGACAGGACTTTGGCACTGTGTCAGTGAGGGCAGCACTTTTATATATTGCCCTGGTGATGGGATGCAGCCAGAGGCAGTAAAGTAACTCTTAATGCCAAGTGTTATTATGAGCTCTTCCTGACAACACACTGTTATGTAGTACTATAGATCCACCGTGGATCTTAAATCCAAAGCAAAGGATCACAACATCACTGTAAAAAAAAAAAAAGTAGCTTTCTAAAAATGTATCACTAAATTGTACTAAAGGTTACTGTGTCCTACAAAGTGGATCTCTTAGGAGTCCTTACAGCATTAGTCTGAAAATGCTGGCATTCTGTTACAGCCTATTTGCCAGGTTTGGCTGTTCAGACATGCTCCCAGACAAATCAAAATCTATCACTTAACAGCCTAAATAAATGGTGTTGAATTACGTACAAAATGTTTTGCTGGCACAGATAGTTAGCTAAAGGAACCCCTAGTAGGATAATCATGCTTGATCGAATACATTTATGGAACGCAGTTTATTGTCAATGGCTATTTGAATTTATAAAAAATGCATCTGATAGAAGCTGAAATCTTGCCAGAGGCTGAAAACCACCGAAAACGTTCCCATTTGTGGTGCAGTTGGAAAGTTTTTAGAGTTGCCTGTTGGAGGAGCTGTTGATGCCTGAATGAGAAAGGAGAAAAGCCAAAAGGATCTGGTGAGACATAAGTTTCTGTGTGATGTCCAGGACTGTGACTCCTGGACAGCACATGCACGCCTCTGACTTCATTTTATGCTTCAATGGTACTGTTGGTGACAATAAAACATGGCTAACTGTCATGGCGCACACATAAACATGATATCCCCTTGTCGACAATGACAGGAATATTCTGAGTAAGCACGGAAACTGGAGCAGATCGAATTGTTTTCAAGCCCTTATGAGGAACAGTTCATGTAATATGTGTACAACAAAACAGTGTTTGCATGCAAAGGACAAAAGTCTCCTGTTTGACGCATGAGCAAACTGTTTTTAAACTCCAGTAGCTGAAATCCATATAGACTTGGGATGTGGGGGGGGTTTGGCGCATCATAAAGAGTGCTATCAACAACAACGGTGGTTATGGAGCATATAAATCCATTGTATATAACCATATTTTAAAGCTTTGGTGTCTGACACCTCAAACAGAAGTAATGTGTAATTTAGCGTAGTGGACGTCTGAAGCATGTTTATGAGTACTTCTCATAAAATCAGGAAAAGGCATGAAGAATCAAGTTGATACAGCAATTTCCTTCAGCGTGTTTTTAAGCTGTTAAAGTAGGCGTGGTGTCTCCAGGACTGGAAACACCACAGCAGTCATTGGGGTTAACTTCAGTTAGTTCAGTCTGAGACACGTCAAGGAAATGATCGTTTATAGCGAATGGTTATACGGCTAGGTCTGGCAGAAAATGATTTGGACTTTGAAGGAACTCTCAAATAATACAAGGAACAATGAGGATTCTGCAGAGCGAGATAACTCCCTAATTAGCATCCATTATAATAAATCTTAGTCAAATCAGAAATATGAAATACCACATAAGAAGGAGGCTGGGTTTGCTGAGGGAGCTGCAACAGTAAATGGTGTTGGCAAGGGAGTATGAGAGGAGTAATAGTGAGAAGTGTCAGGAATATACTGTATGTTGAAACCATCCAGTATGATTGCACTCCCTGAACTTACACTATGCTGCATCAAATAAAACATGTATGTAAGCAAATGATTGCAAGTTGTAGTTCTGGATAATTCTTAAACAGTTCTCAGTATCAGAACTTTGGACCTGCGCTGCTAATCCCGATCAGACTTTTTTTAAAATATTTTTCTTGGCTTTGCAGTGAGACAAGAGGTCAAAGTGTTATGTGTTCACTTGTATTTGTTTCTAACTATTAACAGAGTGAGAAGCACAAAGCATGTATGTAATGTGTCACTGCTGTCAACGTGATTGCAGCATTTTAACTGAGGGTTTAGTGGTGTTATAAATTGTAAGATAACCCCTCTTCTTCAGGGCCTTTCGCTGATTTAAACAAGTTTAAAGTCCAAGCTCGCATAAGACATCCGACAGCTTTAGATAACTGAAGAAGTTAAAAAGGAAACCATCATTTTTAATTGTTTAAATGTCACATTGCTACAATGTAGATTCTTTGTTGCGCCTATAAAGAATCTCTCGCAGTATTCAGCCACTTCAGAGCTGAAATTTAGGAATGTCAAGGGTTAAAGGTGAGTTGTTAAGTTGAGCCCATGTTTGCAAGGATAATATACTTCACCTCTTGACACCCAATGACTGCTTGACACACAGGCTCAGTTCCCAGTGTGTGGATGAGGCTGCCTGTGTTCCTAGCTAATCATTTCTTTCTTAAGAAGCTATTCACAAAGAATGCTGGGAGCAAGTTTTACAAAAAAAAAAAAAAAAACTGAGATTAACTGTGTGATTGTTTAACATACACAGAGAGAGGTGAGGTTATGGGTTACTGTCAGTCACAAAGGCTCACAGTGAAAAAATACAGGATTTCTAAAGTTAGGAATGACATGCCCTTTACTCTTTTTTCCTCTATCAAACTGTTTTGTGAATATGGTTCCTCACTGTTGTAACAGCCAGGAACCTTTAACCAGAGGGGGCAGTTTAACTCTGCCTTTCATCCTGGTGTAAAGTTACTCTGTGAGCAACCCTGTGAAATTTACTGTGAAGTTAATCAGTAAAATGTTGGCTAAAGTTTGTCATAAAATTTCAAATATTTCATCTTTTTGTATTTGTTTTCCCCTGTTTGCTGCAACTTCAGCCATATTGTTATACTTGTACAATATAAGGCCATTTAGCAGGCGCTCCACCCTAAATCTTCATTGATAACAGGAGTTGCGCACATTTCTGTGTGCTCGAACTGACTGTCTGAAGACCACTGAATGAGTGACATTGGTGATTGGTGTCACATCAAACCAATGTGATTGCTTTCTGCTGGTTACTGTACATTCCAGAGCAGATTTCCTAACACTCACTCTCACTTACAAAGCACGACATGAATGGGCGCCCGGATACGACTCAGATCCCATTACATCATTTACCTTGCACGTATGTGTTCTCTTGTTTTCGGTGACTAATTCGAAACCCAGAGTGTACAAATGTCGTCCAGATCCTAATGTTCTCCTACCTGTAAGAACATCTCCTTCTGTTCTCCTTTTCCTTCTCGTCCATCAAGTCCAGATGTAACTGATCTGTTTTCACCCTGCCCCCTGGTTGGCTGATTTGACATTTCTGTTTCAACCCTCACCCTGTTTCTTCTGTTTTCCACATTTCTGAAAAAGCCCAGAGCTCCCAGGGCCTTTGTATGTGACTTTGTTGGTATCTTTTTTGATTTCTCCAAAGTTTTTCATATATTCTGTCAGATACCTGCGACTTTAGGGCTCAAACCTGAAATATACCCTGAAAGATTGGGAATTTAAAAGGACAGATCTTTTGCCCCGACCAGAGTCTCTCACAGCTGAAAAAACTGAAAGTTTATTGTTTTGCTTTGGTGCACCTGCAGCTTCATTCAGCCTGACATCTCATGCTGATCATTACACAAGCGCACACATTCCTCAAAACTAATCGTCAGGACACAAACCAGGCAGATCTTAGCTACATGTACTCTGCAAACACAATACAGCTCTGAGATACTAATCATTACGACAAATTTTGGGGAGTAGTGCAGCAGTTCTGATAACTCTGTTAGCATAACGTGACTGTCAGACTGTTGCTGAGCGGACGGTCACCACACAGTCACTCATTGACTCCAAACTGTGTTGAATAACACGAAGTGAGGATGAGAGAAGGTCACGGTGTTGAAGTGCATTTGAATAGTTGAATATTTAGCAGCATCTTTTACAGTTTGTGCCAAAAACTTACTTCTTGTTTTTCTTTTTTCTAATTGGCTTAATCTTGTTTACCTTTAACCCAGTGAACCAATCTCCATGGCGACTTTTGAACAAATCAATAAGGGAACAACTACAGAAACAATGAGAGAAAATGACACGAAAACACTAATAAAACCAAAATTATTTGGTTGACCTCACATGTGTATGCACTGCTATGCACATGCGCGAACACACTCAGTTACACATATACACACAGATTAAGTAACCAATAAAGGGCAGGGAGTGTGTCTCAGTGCAAAGGGGGGAAAGAGCTGAGCACAGTTATATGCCCACTCTTGATGCTGGAGGTTACTCGCACTGACACCCTTCAACCAAACATTGTTCCTACACAGCAAGGACTCAGCATTCTACCTCAGTGTTCAGTGAATGACCTGCTAATACCTCAAGAGGTTACATTGCACTTCTAATAATCCAAAGTGCAGAAAAGCCGTTGGAATTTGAGAGGCGATTACACACTTTGACACGCTGCAGCAACAAGACCACTTTTACTTCTTTTGGATTTTTTTGGGGGGGCTTTTTTAAAAGACCCTCTCCGGAGCACTCTGCCAGGATTTTATTTGAGCATAATGTCATTGTTGTTTTAATGAAGGTGCTGCACTTTGGGAGCTGCCATTCTCATTGGATTTTGTACATATTTTATGCAATGAGAGCAGAATAATTCAGCTGGTAAGTATATTGATCATTGACACCTTTAATTTCATACAGTAAGACAAACATAGTCAGTGGTTGGTCATCAACCGATGTTTTCGTCAATATTTCCACAGGTGCTAGAGCAACATATTCCTTTTTACACGTCTAAGTATTTTAAAGGAACCTACCAACATCAGGATCCAGAGCCATTAACATTAAGTCACCTTCTGTGCAAAACTATGGCGTTTGGTGACCTCCTAGAGCAGGTGGGCAGCACAGGACGCTTCCAGATCCTGCATGTGACCCTCCTATGCATACCTGTCCTGATGATGGCCAGTCATAACCTGCTGCAGAACTTTGTGGCTGCAGTGCCGTCTCACTACTGCAGCGCGCACACAAACCTCTCTCAGTCCCAGCTGAGCCCCGAGGAAACGCTGCTGATCACAGTGCCTGTGGACCAGGCAGGGAGGCCGGAGAGGTGCCAGCGTTACGTTGCTCCACAGTGGCACCTCCTGGTTAACAACGGGACCTCCGCTTCAGGGGAGCTGGGAGACACTCAGGATGGTTTGGATGTTGACCTGCAGGGGTGCACGGATGGATGGTCCTATAACATGACTGAGATGAGCTCAACGATCATATCTGAGGTACGGCTGCATTTTTCAGTCCTTTTTTTTTTTCTCTCTCTCATTCACAGGGCAAATACTTATAAGTTGTCTTGTCATGTTTTTTAATTTGAGCAAATCTTTTTGTCAGTGGCATTTGGTGTGTGACATGCGCTCTCTGAAACAAATGGGACAAACAATCTACATGGGCGGTGTGCTTGTGGGAGCTCTTGTCTTTGGAGGTCTGTCAGACAGGTAACATTTAACTTTAAACCCATCTTAACTCATCTTTAAATGAAAACTTGCCTCTTCTTTGTGTTGCGCTGTACAAATTTGTAACTTGTTTATATATATATGTTATTCAGCAAGTCCAATAACATGATATACAGCATTCTGGCCTCACTGACCTCAATCTTTGCAAACCTCCCTGGCTCCAAGATATGGTCGACGCATCCTCCTGCTCATCTCTAACCTGCTGATGGCAGTGGCAGGAACATGTGCTGCTTTCTCCAACTCCCTCCCCCTCTTCTGCTTGTTCCGGTTTGGTTGTGGCATGGCTCTTTCTGGCCTGGGACTCAACACCTTCTCGCTCAGTAAGTAAATTAACTGGATGCAGCATGAATGCTAAATGTGAAGTATTGTTCAGTAGAGCCAGATTTGATAATTGCACTTTGGTTATTTGGAGTTAAAAGGATGAAATCAACAGGCCTGACGCTCATCCCAATATATTGTGATGATAGTGAGGTATTTATCAAACGAAATATTATCAAATATGTGATTCTTTCATTTCAAGTTGTGGAGTGGATCCCCACGCGTGTGCGGACTGTGGTGGGGACAATAACCGGTTACTGTTACACGGTGGGACAGTTGATCCTGGCATTAATAGCCTACTTCATCCGGGACTGGAGGTGGTTAACCCTCGCTGTGTCATTGCCCTTCTACGTCTTCTTCCTCTTTTCATGGTGAGATGCCGAGTATTGACCTGCGAAGTCAGTGTTACAACTACAACTACCGGTTAATAAACACAAATCTCATACAGGTGGTTTCACGAATCTTCAAGATGGTTAGTCCTGAGTAATAAGTCTGAGCAAGCCATCAAGAACCTTAAAAGTGTGGCCAAATTTAACGGACGCCATGAAGAGGGGGAAAAAATTGACATTAAAGTAAGAGAACATGGTGTTTGTGTTTCTGTGTGTGTGTGTGTGTGTGTGTGTGTGTGTGTGTGTGTGGGTAATTGCACCATCTATCCGTGTTTAGAATACATTTGAATTGAGAGAACTGGTTCTTTATGCATAGATGCTGCAAGAGTCCATGAAGAAAGAGATGTCCTGTTCTCAAGGCTCCTACTCGGTCCTGGATCTGTTCCGCACACCCACAATGAGGACAATGACAGTCTGCCTCAGTGCTGTCTGGTATGTTTCCAGCTCATCATGTACAAAAACTCAACAACATGTTTTAAGCAACCATCTATGAAATTGCGATGATACCATGCATGTTCTTTTTGTGCTTAGGTTATCAACCAGCTTTGCCTACTATGGTCTTTCTATGGATCTGCAAAAGTTCGGGGTGGACATCTACTTAATCCAAGTGATCTTTGGAGCTGTTGACATCCCTGCTAAAGTTGTCGTAACTGTGTCTATGAGTTTTATCGGACGGCGTCCGTCACAGTGCGGTGCTCTCATTGCGGCTGGAGTCACTATTTTGATCAACGTGCTGGTACCTTATGGTATGTTTGAACACATGCACACATGTAACGGCTGGGTGTTGCACATTCAGTGTGTACATACCACACCATACACTACATACTCCACCTCTGTGCAGATAAACAGACTGTACGCACCTGCCTGGCTGTCTTGGGCAAAGGTTGCCTTGCTGCGTCCTTCAACTGCTGTTACCTTTACTCTGGAGAACTGTACCCAACCATCATTCGGTAAGCAAGTTTGTCGAGGAAATGTAGTTCACATGTTTATTCCTGCTTCTATTGAGTGAATCTGAACTAATTTCTGTTTATGAATGAGCCAGATGAGGGTTTCTCTGCTGGACATATATTAGCCTGATAAACACATAGAGCTGCGGGACAATAATACAGACGTCTGGAGCCTGGCTCGTCTGAATTATTCAGAATATTGAGTATGTCAACAATTGGACTGCAACTCCAGGAGAACTGCAGTTTATATTTTGACATACTTTGGTCTATTTTGTGTTGAGCAGAAATCACAGGTAGCAACTAATAAAATCCACCAGCACAGTAGTTGATTGCAAACTGCAGCAAAGACGGGCTGTGTGGTGTGTATGTCGTATACCACATACAGCCAGAGATAAAGATTAGCAGTGTCAAACAGGATCATCTTCTATCCCATATGACATGAGTGCTAAACAGTAACAGATCAGTGAAGGCTTCGTTACTTATGCTTGTTTATTAACAAGAATGTTCTTCATAGCCTGAGGACGTCATCGAAATAGAGGCTCAGTAAGGTATTAGAAACATCCGTGAGGTTCATGGTCACGGATTTACTCAGCGTCTACTATCAGCAACAGCTCATCATGGTCTGACAAACTGTGTTCTGTGAAATCCGTTTTGTGAATAACATCACAATTGCATTGTTGCATTGCTCACTTACTATGTGTTTGTTTAATTTGACTAAGTCTGACCATTATTTGCTCACTGACAAACAGAAGCGCTGCTGACCTCATGTCTTTGTTTATTATACCGTTCTCTGGAAACTCCAGAGCTGAGTTGTGACACCAAAAAGTAAACCATGTTCAACCATTCAAATGTTCACTTAAACAGTAACTTTAAACCCTCTGACCTTAATGTACTTGCTTTATGTATTGAATCCACTGAATAACCATCTCCCTCTGTTTTATGCTCCAGTCAGTGATTTAAATAGTTCTTCTGCCTCTTTGTGGCATGTAATCGTTGTACGTTTTCTCTCTCAGTCAGAATGGCATGGGCTGGGTGTCCATGATGGCTCGTATAGGAGCCATGGTGGCTCCTATGGTGCTCCTCACGGGGGACTACATACCTTGGCTACCAGGTTTAATCTACGGAGGAGCTCCGATCCTCAGTGGGGTGGCTGCAGTATTTCTTCCAGAAACACTTGGCTCACCCCTTCCTGACACAATACAAGATGTGGAGGAAAGGTAAGAGCCTGCTCCAGGAGACAACATGTGTTCCTCTTCTTGTATCTCTGCATGCCCCAAAATCAAAACATTCATTTTGGTAACAGTACACAGGAGGTCTCTAGGTCTGGCATATTTATGGCAGATTTATCCATATTTACCGTACATGTTCTATTTTCAACACAGGGGATCTGGGAAAAACTCCAAAACGTCACCAAAGGAAGCAATAATCTTGCAAGACACCCAGGCGAATCTCCTAAAGCAGGCTGCCTGAGGGCAGCTGTATTGTACTCCTGATGTTTTTGCTGCCATGTTAATGAAAGTAGAGTGGGTACTGCTTTTTCTCCAGCCTGTTTATTTGTTTGATTTCCATGAAGAGTATATTGTGTCTTATGACTGCTGCACAAATGTTGCTATGTTATTTTTGGAGAGGTCAATACAGTGAAATGAATAGCTGCAAACAATCAGACCTATGTTTATTTGTTATAAAGTAGCTTTTGGGACTTAAGTCTCACTCTGCGCCAATTGTGTTTATATTTTAAATATATGTGTAAAAAAAAAAAGAATGATTTCTATATATGATCCTTCCGCCGGTTAAAAACTATGCTTTTACTGGTGTTTTTATAACTTCTTATTCCTTTATATACAACTCTGCATTTGTAAACAAAAACATATTTTCATTAAAATCAACATCTCTTCATTAATGTCTTCTGTGTCTTTCTTCTCTTGTGGTCTGTTAAACCTGTACACAGCATGTTTTGGTATTATGGTCCCATTTGAATGGGCTGAGTCACTGTCAGGTAAATTAACTGAAACAGATGAGGAACCTGTTAGTCAGGGACAAGAAATAAAGGATTTCAATTTAAATGCAGAAAAAACAGCATCACCCAGTGGGAGACAGAAACACAACAGCTGAAAATAAATTTGGTAATTGGTCTGTCTCAGTCATTCACTGTTTGGGCCTGATCCTTTGCTTCTGAAATAAAGAAATAAATCAGTAAACCTACAGTATGTCATGTCATGTTTTTCCCCAGGAAAGCATACTTTTTAACCTGACCCTGAGTGTTGATTTATTAAACCTGAGTCTCACAGTCTAACCAATGTCTGCAGGACTTTTAATGGACAAACTAAATCATAGGTATTCATATACATACAGGTGAAAAATTAAAGGAAAAACCAACATGAAGTGTCTTAGTAAGGTGTTGGGCCTCCACATGCCACCAGAACAGCTTCATGCTCCTACAAGCCTCTGGAACTCTACTGGAGGGATGAACACCTTTCTTCTGACAGATATTCAATCATTTGATGTTCTGACGATGGAGGTGGAGAGCGCTGTCCAACACCTTTAAAATCCCCCATAGTTGTTTAACTGGGTTGAGATCTGGTGAAAGCAACAAGCCATAGCATAAAAATGACATTATCATTTTGATACTCATCAAACCATTCAGTGACCCCCTTGTGTCCTATGGATTGGGGCATCGTCGTCCTGCAAGAGACCACTCCCATCAGGATAGAAATGTGTCATTACAGGATAAATGGGATCATTCAGAACAGCTTTGTATTGAATTGTGGTGACCCTTCCCTCTAAAAAAAATCTGTGGACCCAAACCATGCCAGCAAAATGCCCCCCACATCATAATAGAGCCACCGGATCCCCCTCTGTTGGGGTCAAGCATTCAAGCCTGTACCACTCTCTTGGTGTACAAAGAAATTCGTGAAGGATGACTCATCTGGCCGTATCACTTTTCTTTTCCCACATCTCTGTAGATCAGGGCTGATGGTTTTTGCACCACTGAACTCTCAAATGTGCTTTCATCTTTGTAATGAGGGGTTTATACACTCCAGCCCCACTATGATTTCCCTCTCTATGCAGTTTTCAACAAACTGTTCTTGCTGAAAGTCTGATCACATCCTGCATTGACAATCTCGGTCACCTGAGGAAGATTTGCTTTTCTGTTTCTCTCCTTGCACATCGCACTAATGCTCAAGCATCACGGTCATCAAACGTGTTCAAACGACCGCAATATATATCCGACCCCATTTACTGATGTCTTTCCTGTAGTTCTAAATGCAGTTGTCACTTTAGTCACTGTTTTTATAGAAAGACTTTGTGACCGAAGTTCCTGCCAACCCATGACCTTACAGTGAAACCCTTTTCAAAGTCACTTAGAGAATCAACTGGGGCTGCTCAGCTCATTTTAATACCCGCCACAGAGCACGATCGGATGTTCACTGTTTAATTGTTCCATGCATTGCACCTGTGTATAGAAGCATCTGTGTTCATTGTGTAAATAAATGTGGGCAAAATTCATTGAATGGGATGGTTTCTCACTCCTGAAAGATATAGTGAAATATAATAAAAGGAGAGGTGAGGATAAGTTTGGATCCGAATTAGACTTTACTTTGAACATAATTCTTCCTGTGATAAGTGCGATGAGAAAATAATTTCACGAATTCAGTTGATTTTTATGTTCATGTTTTCATTTAGTGATGTTTGCCTTTCCCCATCATCTCCACCACAGAGAAATACCAATTTGAGCCAAAACATATTTGGACAAGTGAAAACTAAAATTGTGTTTGATGGATTTCCACTTGAAATACAGCATGAATAAACTATCAAAAATAACAGTTAATGTAATGTTTAATATGAAAACATTACATTTCTACTGCACTTATGAAGCGCACAAAAATAATGAACTGTCTTTTAAAACTGGAGGAATTTTGCCAGTATTAATGTCACATATTTGCTATGATGCATCAGAAGTAAATGTTCAGTCAGCCTTGTTCAGTTTCACTGCCATAAACACCACTGTCATATCTATATGGTGCATTTCTATTAAATGTGGAAATACAATTGGATACAAAGCAATCACACCTTGCAAAGGTTGAACACTTCTGGTTGTGATGGTTTAAGAATCTTGCTGCTGTGATACCATCTAGTGGTGTATTGATGCGAATGCATCAGCTAAACTAAACCATTGGAATATTTACACACAGCTAAAAGGGAAAAGCTATTCTTAAAGTTTTCAAAATCTGCTGGACAAAGCAGCTCTATCGAATCAGTTTGATTGATTAATTGACAATTTGCCATTCAAGATTTTTTTTTTTCAATATGCAGTGGGCAATTTTGAAATATTTATCAAATATGCTTTGGTTTTTAAGTGGTCATTTTAACATCCATCTGCATAATTGAAGTCATCTGAGGATGGATGATCATAAAGATGTAGATTCAATTCAGGAACACTTAATCAACTCAGATTTTTCCTCTTCATTTGAGGATAGCCTCGTGTGTTTTCCTTTTAAAACAGTTATATAATTTTACAGTGTTCAGCTCTCATGCAGGACGTGTGCTTTTATGTGTGTCTGGCATTTAAGTATGAGTTGTCACTCCTGAGAGTAGAACTACCATCTAAAATAGCTTTGTTATATTTTATAACCCCCAGATTACCATATTAAATAGATCCTATTTCACAATCAGATTTTATGTGTGTACTCCTGAGACACACTGTGTATTGTGTACATTGTGCCAGATGAGTCCAACCTTAAGCCCAGATAAATGATGAATCAAAATGCAGAGCACAGCTTTCTACAGAAATAACTACATCGTAAAATGATATGAATAAAGATTTATTTTCTCATATGAACAGGTGGATTCAGTTTTCATTTTATTTTACAATCTATGACAATCTCGCATTGTTTTTCTTTTTTTTTCTAGCATATTTCAGGAATGACATGGGGAAAGGTTCTTTTTTATTGCTGAATGTTAAATGAAATACACTTTCACTGACTGGAAAAGAATTGTCTGCTGCTTTTTTACCATGCACCCATCTAACCTTGACCACAAGGACATGCAGAGGAGAGGTGTTCAAACATTTCAAGCGAGGGTGGGGTCAGTTGGGGGTGGTGGAGGGGGTGAGGTGGAGTGGTGGGGTGTGTGTGTGTGTGTGTGTGTGTGTGTATGGGGGGGTCATAAAATTAAACAGAAGAGACTGGCAAGACGTGCCTGGTAGCATCTCAATTGGGTGAGAGGACTGGCAAAGTGAAGGGAGTATCACATTTAAACTAGAGGAGCACTGTCTTTTGCATTTTTCAGACATAAAAAATTAGACCCAGAGGTGAGAAATTCTGAAATATCTGCAAGTGAGGTGTGACCAAGGACCATTCTCTATAACAATACCACTGTGCATTTACCATATAAGAGATAGAATTGCAGATCAATCTTTTTAAGAGTTTTTTAACCAATAACCATGTGATAATTCAGCATTCAGTTGTTTTTTTTTTTTTAACGAAGAGTAGAAACATACCAACAGCGATGAAACATCATCAACTGTCCTCTCTCACTGAGTCACTTGTAATGGGTTTGACATTTCTTGAATTATCTTTTAAATATTTACTTTTCCTTCAGCGGAGGACAGAGGGCTTAAATGATTTAGTTTACTTTTAAAAGTATTATCATTTACGGACTAAATTTGAAATGACTAGATCTGTCAACAAGACAAAGCAGTACACAGTACTATTGGAGGAAACACTATTTGGATGCTATTTGACATTACTTGGGAGTATGCATGTAAAGTGGAGCGGTCTAAACCAAGTGATGAAATCATTCATGGACACAGTCATTCAATGGACATGAGTAAGTGAACAAGAAAGGCTGACAACTTGATAGATGGCTGCATAATGGCTTTAAAAATAACTCATGTAAATATGCATTTATATCACATTATTTCATTCTACACTATAGGCATCACATAGTTTTTTCACACACAACACACTACAGTCACCTCTTAGAAAATGATGTAATCAAACAGCAAAATAGAAAGTTTGCATATTTTTGCATTGTATGATCCTCCAAAGTTTCACAGCTATTTCATTTATATTGTCTAGTATGTTCTGTACTCTTCTCCACTGAGCTGCTTCCACTTGACTTTCCTTCTCTCTGTATGGGAGTGTTCAGGGAACTGGTAGACTGTATGTTAACATTTAGGCCCTCAACATATGAGAACCTTAGTCTTAGGTAGACCTTAAGTGGAGGAAGAGGGGGGGAAAACGGAGATTTAGGT